>NC_057799.1:158519292-158656514 GCF_018294505.1 Triticum aestivum | reverse complement strand
TGCGCTCCCGTGCCTCTTTCGGTGATGAAGGAGGATAAGACGGGGGTCGACATCCTGGCCACTGCCCTTGTTGGGGTCATGAACACTTGCGTGAACGGAATGGACTTGCTAGAGACTTTCCTCACTCGGCGGATCCAACCCCTGCAAGCCAGGGCCCACCCCATGTGGATGTATGAGGGGCCAAGTTATCCCACTCGGGTGCATCCGGAGGAGCTCGCCGAGAAGGACGTGGGGGCTGAGGAAGTCCTGGATTATGGGGTCCTCGGGTGTCCGGGCTGTGTAGCGTGGGCCGGACTGATGGGCCATTAAGATACAAGATAGAAGGCCTTCCCCCGTCTCCGGATGGGACTCTCCTTTGCGTGGATGGGAAGCTTGACGTCTGGATGTGTAGTTTCCTTTCTCTGTAAACTGACTCTATACAACCCTAGGCTCCTCCGGTGTCTATATAAACCAGAGGGTTTAGTCCGTAGAGGCTATCAGAATTTGCATTGGCTAGACAGCTAAGGTTTAGCCATTACGATCTCGAGGTAGATCGACTCTTGTAACCCCTATACTCATCAAAGTCAATCAAGCAGGAAGTAGGGTATTACCTCCACTAAGAGGGTCCAAACCTGGGTAAACATCGTGTCCCCTTGTCTCCTGTTACTTCGATCCTCAGACTCACAGTTCGGGACCCCTACCCGAGATTGGCCGGTTTTGACACCGACATTGGTGCTTCCATTGAGAGTTCCATTATGTCGTCGACGATGGGATCGATGGCTCGCCTTGTCATTAACGACAACATTACCTCTAGAAGGGCCCTAGTCCTGGGACAGGTCCTCCAGCTCGGCGGTTTCACCATGAGCGCCCGCGCGGCTGTTAAGCCAAAGGCAGCCCTCGAAATTGCTAAACAGCGTCTACGCATCGGCCTTGAACACCCCAAAAATATGGATCCAGCAGATGCCTCGTCCTTAAACGAGCTACTAGATCGCATCGTCTCCTTAGGAGTTGCAACAAACTATGATCGGATTGGGCTTAAACCCGACCAGAGGGAAATCAGGTCCCCGCCGATCACCCATCTGGTAGCGGGCGTGGAGGAACAAGCCGAGAATACTTCTCCCCTAAGTTAAGAACAAGCTATGTTCGGATTTCCGAGTCCTGCAAGCCGGATACCTATATTCGGGAAGAGACTTCATGTCCTCTGAACATAAGACCGGGCGTTGAGCCCAAAAGCCACCAGGACACTCCGGATCCTGGGCTGGTGGCCTCAGAAATTCTTCAAACTCCGGATGCAATAGTGGGTCATGGTTCGGATTTTAACCCACCCACCCACCACAAGCAATATTCCCCAAGCAATTCAGGTCCTCTAGACATATGCGACCTAATGTATGTACATCAGCAACCTGAGGAAACGGTCCATCACTTTTGGGCCAGATTCCTCCTTGCTAAAAACAAGATCAAAGATTGTTGCGACGACGACACGGTTTCAGTATTTTGCCGCAACTGTACGGACGAGGGAATCCGTAACGCCCTCAACCGCCACTGCATACTGCACTTCGCAGATTTGGCACACATCGTACAGAAGTACTGCGCAATGGAAAGCGCCTAGAAGGCCCAGACAGCTCGGTGGGAACCTCCTGCCTTCAAGCAGCCCACCGGACGGACAAAAAGGATGCACCCTTACGGGGCACCTGATCATCATCTCATGGACAAAAAAGTCGAGCCCTTCACGGGACACAGAACTGTCCTTGACAACCTGCTCGACAAACCCTGTCAGATACATATGATGCCGAATGCCGAACCAACACATAGCCTTCGGGCATGTTGGGTACTCCGGCAGGTGGCTAAGAGCGGCGAGGCCATCCTCACCAACATTACTCCAGAGAGGCACTCTTCGGAGGATGCCGATCTCAATGTCTTTACGGTCATCAAGACCTTTTCTTCAAACAATCGGCGCAAGAGGGCGCTCCGCAACCTCGCCGAAATCAACCAAGTAGCCACAATAAACCCTTGGAACGATATGGCAATAACCTTTACTGTCGACGACGAACCAAGGGCCAGATCAGTCTGAGCACCTGCCGCCTTGGTCTTAAACCCAATTGTGGATGGTTTTAGGCTCACTAAGCTCATGGACGGCAGCAGCAGACTCAACCTCGTCTACGAGGACACGCTCAATAAAATGCAATTGGACAAGAGTCGCATCGAGCAAAGGGGCACCACCTTCTGAGGCATTATCCCCAGTCGAGAAGCATGAAGTTCGGGGAAGATTAAACTCGACGTCCTATTCGGCACGCAGGAGAACTACAGGTCCGAAGAGTTGCTCTTGCACGTCGCACCTTTCAACAACAGATATCACGCCCTGCTGGGGCGAGACACATTCACACGCTTTCAAGCCATACCCCATTACGGGTACATGAAGCTTAAAATGCCAGGGCCTAATGGAGTTATCACTATCACTAGTGACCCGAATATTGCACTCCGCACCGAAAGCAAAACTGCCTTTCTGGCCCTCGGGGCGCTATCCGAGGCCCTTGCGGCCGAGGAGCTAACCACTCTGCGCTCCACAATAGACAAGGACTATGTCATCCTCGATAAGAGGCCCAAATCCACTTCCTTCAAACCAGCAGATGAAATAGTCAAATTTCAAGTACACCCAACGGATCCTAACAAAACAACAGCAATTGGAGCGCAGCTGGATCCAACAATCGACGCCTCTCTAAGAGCGTTCCCGCGCAAGAATTGGGACATCTTTGCCTGTCATCCTTCGGATATGCCAGGAATCCCACGCAGACTGGTTGAACATAGCCTCAACATAATAAAGGGGTTCAAACTAGTCAAGCAAACGTTGCGGCAATTTTCCGAACCCAAGCGACAAGCTATGGGGGAGGAGCTAAACAAACTACTGGAAGCCGGGTTCATCAGAGAGATCGAACACCCGGACTGGCTAGCAAACCTGGTCATGGTGCCAAAGAAGGACAAATCCTGGCACCTTTGTGTCAATTTCAAAGACCTTAACAAGGCCTGCCCTAAGGACCCCTTCCCGCTGCCCCGCATTGACCAAAACATTGATGCGACTACTGGACACGATTCACTATGCTTCCTCGACGCATACTCCGGATACCATCAAATCAAGATGAAGGAATCTGATCAGGCTGCAACGGCATTCATTACTCCGCATGGGCCTTTCTGCTTCAACACTATGCCTTTCGGACTAAAAAACGCCGGCGCCACTTACGAGCGCATGATTCAAACATGCCTGGAAAAACAAATTGGCAAGACGGTCGAGGCATGTGTAGATGATGTAGTCATCAAAACTAAACATGTTGACTCATTGGTGGATGACTTACACCTTACATTCAACAACCTCCGAATATATGACATACGGCTCAATCCAGAAAAATGCGTCTTCGGCGTTCCGGCTGGAAAGCTCCTCGGGTTCATTGTTTACAATAGAGTAATCGAAGCAAATCCAGGCCCTATCACAATTGGCAACGCCAACAGACCTAAAGCAGGTCCAAAAACTAGCGGAGTGCGTGGCAGCTTTGAGCCGATTCATCTCCAGATTGGGAGAAAAGGCACTGCCACTTTATCGCCTGCTCCGACGTACCGACCACTTTGAGTGGACGGATGCGGCAACAGCCGGATTGGAATAAATAAAAACTTTGTTAGCAAGCAACCCAATCCTTGCCGCACCAAACGTCGGCGAACCTATGTTGCTCTACATATCTGCAACTCACCAGGTGTTGAGTGCTGTGCTCGTCGTCGAAGGAGAGGAAGAGGGACACAAATTCCCACTCCAAAAACCAGTATACTATGTATCGGCGGTCCTTACACCATGCAAATCCCGATACCCGCACTATCAAAAGATAGCGTATGCGGTCTTCATGGCATCTCGGAAGCTGTGGCACTACTTTCAAGAGTGCTCGATCACGGTGGCTTCCAAGTACCACTCAATGACATCATAAACAATCGAGACGCCACCGGCCGCGTTGCCAAATGGGCTATCGAGCTCTTACCATTCGAAATAGCATACAAGCCACACCGAGCTATTAAATCTCAGGTGTTAGCCGACTTTTTCGCCGAATGGACAGAAGCTGAACTCCCTAAAGAGTACATCACATACTCCAACTGGGTGATGTACATCGACGACTCTAAAATGTTTGCCGGATTGGGGGCTGGTGTCATCCTAACATCCCCTACAGGGGACACAGTCAGTTATGTATTACAAATCATGTATACAGACTCCAATAACGTGACCGAATATGAGGCACTAATGCATGGTCTCCGGATGGCCATTCCTATGGGCATACAACACCTCGAGGTGCATGGGGATTCGAACCTCGGGATATCTCAAATAAATAGAGAACTCGATGCAAAAGATCCAAAGATGGCGGCCTACCGCAACGCCGTATTCAAAATAGCAGCTCGGTTTGAGGGGCTCGAGTTTCATCTTGTGGCTCAAGGCAGTAATCAAGCAGCAGACATCCTTGCTCGAATGGGCGCTAAACCCGACCCCGTCCCGCCTAACACCTTTGTGGAAAGGCTTTTCAAGCCATCCGTGGTATGGCAGGACGAGAGCGAAAATACAAGTCCGACGCCGATCACACCCCCAGATGCCGAACACGATTCGGATATCATCGGGGGCTCGGGCACCGAACCAATGCCTTCCGCCCATGGAATGATGGCGGTAACGCTCCATGGACCGAACCCTTCTTAGCCTACCTTAATAGGTAGGAGCTCCCTGATGACCAGAACGAGGCCCGTCGCATAGTTCGATGTTCTAAAGCCTACAAAGTTCATGACGGAGAACTCTACAAGAAAAGCACTACAAGAGTTCTTCAAAGATGTATCTCCGAAGAGGAGGGGCGGCAGCTCTTGGCCGGAATACATGCTGGCCTCGGCGGCCATCATGCCGCAGCTCGGGCCCTCGTAAGCAAGGCCTTCCGTACAGGTTTCTTCTGGCCCACTGCCCGAGCAGATGCACATGCCGTTGTACAGCGTTGTGTCGGATGCCAGGTTTTTGCCAATCAAAGCCATATGCCGCCCACCACCCTAAGAACAATCCCCATTACCTGGCCCTTCGCGGTCTGGGGACTAGACATGGTCGGACCCCTTAAAGGGGGAAGCCATCAGAAGAAATATTTACTGGTTATGGTGGATAAATTCACTAAGTGGATAGAGGCCAAACCAGTAAAAATGGCTGAAGCTGGACCGATGATAGATTTGATATCCGGTGTCGTCCACCGTTATGGTGTCCACACAGCATTATTACTGACAACGGCTCTAACTTCACAGCCGATGAGGTGAAAAATTGGTGTGCTAACCTGGGCATCAAGCTCGATTACGCCTTCGTATATCACCCTCAAACAAACAGTCAGGTCGAACAGGCTAATGGCCTGATAATGAGCGGCATCAAACCCAGACTAGTGCGATCCCTAAAGGAGTCGGATAAACACTGGGTCGAGGAACTCAATTCCTTACTCTGGGGGCTGCGGACCATGCCCAATCGCACTACCAGATACACACCGTTCTTCATGGTGTATGGCGCAGAGGCTGTCTTGCCCTGCGACATTATTCATGACTCACCTCGAGTGCGCATGTATGAAGAGAGAGAGAGGCCGAGCTCGATCGGCAGGACAACTTAGATGGCCTGGAGGACGAGCATGATGTCGTAAAAGCCCGTTCCGCATTCTATCAACAACAAGCTCGGAGATACCAAAGCAGAGAAGTGCGGGCAAAGACTTATAACGACCGTGAGCTTGTTTTACGCCTCCCGAAGAAGAAAAAGGACAAACTCAAACCAAAATGGGAAGGTCCCTTCATTATAGATGAAGTTCTCACTGGAGGATCCTACCGCCTTTGCAATGCATCGGATAATCGCTTAGAGCCGAACCCTTGGAACGCTGCCCGGCTTCGAAGATTCTACACATAAGACCGACCATGCTTCTTATTCGTTCTTTTGTCTCCTTTTCAATTTTTTCCTTTCTTTCGTTTTTATACGTTTCCCATGGTGTGTTCAGATAAGCCGAACACTTGAGGGGTACACATCCTTAAATGTACAAACCCCACCATGACTGGCGGCTTCTGTAAGTAGAAGCTTATTATTATACCAAGCCTAGAGCTCACAATATATGTTTCATTTGCGGATATACATCCTTTTTGCCATTATATGCACCTCTATGACTTAAGTTTTTGCCAAGCTGGGTTGCCTTGCTCCTGTGCTTATGCCCTACGTTCCCGATTGTTCGGCTAGGGCATAAAGGGAGCACCTCTGCGATTGTTACAACCGGGTTATCCGGACATGTACCTCAGACGGGTGAAGCCGAAAGCTAGCGTTCTTAAGAGAATAATTGGTGGCACTAAAACGACAGATTGTTGCCGTATTGCAACCATTTTCAGCACTACGAGATAGTTTTTCCGTATTACGGACCACACACACCGGCACGTGTAATCACAATATGCCACCCCAAGGAAAGGAACCCTTCACGGAACTATTTTCCTTGGAAGATGTTTCTTACATACTTAATATAACATACACCCCGAACTCGAATTTTTTGTCTGTTCGAGCATAATGACTGGGTTGCCTGGTTTCCGGATAGATACTTCCTTTTGTCTTAAGTATCCAGAAACATTCCACCATTTTGGCCGGAGGTTAAAGCCGAAAGCATGCGACGAAAAAATCATTTCACATGTTCGGATCAAACCAAAGGTTGATCATAAATGTACATTGATACATTAAGCCAAAAACCTATTCCTTATCTATTCCGTCTATAAGGCAGTCTAATCTACAACCTTCCTGAGAATATTTTGGAGCAATCATTACTTGATCATAGACCAAATTTAATGGGATATCCTTCCCATCTGGTCCCTGTGGTCCTACTCGGGCCATATGATTCGGGTCCAGTTTAGTAAAGCGCGTCTTCACCATGCCCAGGATTCTCGTGCGCCTTGACGGCAGGCAGACGTCTTCCATAGCTCGAACCGGCGCCGGCCACCTTTGAACAGATTTGCCAGGCCCTCCATACTTTCTGGAGGGGTATCAGATGGCCATAACGCCTTCACCATACTCCTCATGGCTTTCTGGGCCCGAGCATGCACGACGGACAACTCCTTTAGCACGTCACCTTGAAATCCGAATACTTCCTCTTCCGGCCGACCAGTTAACAGACCTGCAAGCAACAAATTCATAATATTCCGCATTATGGACAAAACATGAGCACCTATGGTGGTTCTAAATAATAGTGGAAGACATACCGAACATGCCGCCCTTAAGTTTTTTATTTTCCTTTTAAACGACCAATAGCTGAGACTTCAAGCTCTCTATCTCTTCGGACTGCTTGTCCTTTTCCTCCTCAAGTTTTTTCTCCCTAGATTCGCCCGTCGCGATCTCTATCAATTCCCCTGGTTTGGCGGTGACCGCATTCAGTTGTGTCTGGTTTGTGTTCAGCTCCTAGGCTAGCATAGTGTTCTTTTCTTTCAGAACCTGCAAAAATTATCGATCCTTAAATCGGTTTGCTTCACCGTTTCAAGTCTCGGGGGCTACTGGCATATGACCATACAAATTGCATCAAATCTTACCTGTATATCCTTCAAGAACAACTGAATGACTCTGGCAAGTCCGTCTCGAGCGGCTCAGATATATGCATGCAACGAACTCAGTGCGGCAAACTCTTGTTCAGAAAAGGCCGGAGCATGCATAGCCTCCTTTAATCAACGGTGCTTCATCACGCTCTCCACTTCAGAATTCATGACTGATACGTCATCCGAATCCTCTTGAGTAGGCAGAATGGGCATTGCGTTGGCTCGCGTCCTAGTTAACGAGTTCGGCACCGGATTAGTGGACATTTTGCTAATCGCGCGTTTTCCCACCGTCTGCCGCGTACTCCTCCTGATGTCAAACATAGAAAGGGAGACTTTTAACAACCCAGACTCATGCCTAGGCATATATTAAAGTACACATACCTCTTGGAAGATTGTGAGGTCTCCGCAGTACTCCGAGTCCCTTTTCATTTTGAACGACGGCCTGTGTAGGAGCCACCCTTGAGGAGATACGGTCCCTAGAGCGTCGATCCTGTTAAAATACCGGATCAGTACAATGGGTAAGGATGCAGATAAGGATCTCCTTTTAAGAAGCCTCCGGATACTCACGATGCAGAAGGGATAAAGGCGAGGGTAGTCGGCGGTGATAGCAACTTCCGAACCGTCAAGGCTCGCTTGATAGAATACCCCATCATCGAATTCTATATATATGTCCGGATCCTCGCAAAAGCCAGGATCTTTATCACGATTATGATCTCTGGATGGGGAGCAGGACAGTGGACATCCTCGGTCATCCTCCTCCATGATTGTTGGCGGCAACAAAGAGTAAATTCAAGTAGTGTCTGCAATGCAATGAAATAAGCACAGATGATCGAGATCTTACCCATTCAATAAGGGTGTACATAGAATAAGCCTCCCGGCAGTTTAGCCGGAGAAAATCTTCTTTTTTGCCCTTATACATATCAGCCAAAATTGAGACCAGTTCGGCTGGGGTATCCGGACCCTTCCGTCTGTAGCGGGATGCGTCGTCTTCTCCGTGCTAGCACCATAAGGTACTTACTCTGGATTGAAGAGGCTGGACACACCTCTTTATTGCAATGGCCATGACTTCAACTATTGAGAGCTCGGTATGGGCTAGCAACCTGACCTTGGTGACCAACCTCTTTATCTCCACACTGTCTTCTTCTATGGGACTGCGGGGATGCCAGTTGAGGCGCTTCCTTAAAGGAGCATTGGAAAATTCAGGGAGACAGCGGGACATTGTCCATATAAAACCATTCGGAGGACCTCTGCGAGTATACCTCTTTAGGTGTTCCTACAAGGTATCCGGATCAAGCTATACTCCATACTTCGGCACCACCTACTTCAAATATGGAACCTCCTCGGTGGCGGGGAACGACGCAAAAGAGTTTCCTCCATAATTCAAAATGGGCCTCGATGCCTAAGAATAGCTCGCAGAGGGCCACAAAACCTGAGATGTGGAGAATCGAACCTGGGGTGAGGGTATGTAGTTGGATGCCGTAAAATTCCAATAACCCCCGGAGGAACGGATGGATTGGAAATCCCAGGTCCCGCAATAGAAATGGGACGAAGCACACCCTCTGCTCCTTATTGGGGTTGGGGAAGTTCTCAGCCATCGCATCGTTGTCGATTGAATACAAGCCCGCTCGAACGGAGACTAGATCCGTGAGGGGGAGGTAACCCTGCGTCTGGAGTCGGCTCAGCTCAAGATGACGCACGGAGCAACTCTGCCAATCACCCTCTTGAGGGCCATGGGGGCGCGAAGAGGATCCTGGGGCACTGGCCATGATGGAAAGCTTTGCTCGTGGCTGAACTTGGTGGTTTTCCTTCTGCGCAATGTGAGATGACATTTGGAGATCTACATCTCCTTCTATAGGTGCCATCCAAGCGTAATGAGGAGATTATTTGCAAAAAAGGCATAAACCGTTCATATTCGCTCGATGCGCAAAAATCGAAGCGTCGATAGGGGGGAATCGTAAAAGACATCGAGGTTATCACCGGAATGTCAATGGTCCGGATTATAATAAAGAACCCGCCTTGCAAAGCCGAAGACATGAGCCGAATACTACGTCGTCATTGAAGGCAAGTTCGGGGGGCTACTGAGGGAGTCCTGAATTATGGGGTCCTCGGGTGTCCGGGCTATGTAGCATGGGCTGGACTGATGGGCCATGAAGATACAAGATAGAAGGCCTTCTCCCATGTCCGGATGGGACTCTCCTTTGCGTGGATGGCAAGCTTGACGTCCGGATGTGTTGTATTCTTTCTCTGTAAACCGACTCTGTACAACACTAGGCCCCTCCGGTGTCTATATAAACCAGAGGGTTTAGTCCGTAGAGGCTATCAGAATTTGCATAAGCTATACAGCTAGGGTTTAGCCATTACGATCTCGAGGTAGATCAACTCTTGTAACCCCTATACTCATGAAAGTCAATCAAGCAGGAAGTAGGGTATTACCTCCATTAAGAGGGCCCGAAGTTGGGTAAACATCGTGTCCCCTTGTCTCCTATTACCTTCGATCCTCATACGCATAGTTCGGGACCCCCTACCTGAGATCGGCTGGTTTTGACACCGACAGGGGCCATGATCTGGGCCATCACCTACGCCTGAGGCAACCCACGACGGGCCCGAATGGTGCGTCTATACTCCAAGGACTTGCCGCCAGTCGAGGTAAACTTCCTTTGCGCAGTCGGACCACCCATGCGTTACTTCCAATGCATTTGATTCTTGTGTTGTGGTGTGTTTGTTCATCCAGAGCTTTCAGTAGATCATTTTTTGATGTTCCAGAGGTCGATCGGTCACCCAAGGACGTGACGAGTGACACTAAGTGCCAGTACTCGAAGGAGGAGGACAGGTCCTCGTCGTCGTATGAGCTCCCCAAGGAGACTCGCTCCAAAGCACTGCATGATCTGAGCAGCAAAGCCAGAAGAGCTCAGTAGTCGACTGCCTCGGGGTAGACGACTCGCAGCTCAAAGTGTGGGCGCACCGAGGTGGAGAGCTCTATCGAGAAGCAACCTAAGCTCTCTAAGTAGTTGGCCTCCAAGCCTCGAAAGGTCGATGTGCCTCGGATCAAGGTGACTGTGTCAGTGGCCTCGACGTAAGAGCTCTTGCTAATCTTTCATTCATTGTTGTCTTGACTCGGCTGATGGCCGAGTGTTGTTGGGCTTCACAACAACGAGACCTCGACAACGTCGCTGGATCTGAATGCTCCCAAGCAGGACCAGGGTGAGGTTGATGCGGCGGATGCTGCCACTTACAAAGGTATTCCCGTGCCGACTGATTGGGACACTCAAGTTTTCACCCGAGTGATTTTCACGGATGTCTTTGACTCGTTTGTTTGTGCAGCGCCACCTGAGATCATTCAAATGGACGAAGACGATAAGGGCGATCCGCCCAAACCAGAGGCTAACAAGGGAGTGGCGACCGGCGATGACGTGGTCATGCAGGAGGCCTCTCCTCGCCAAGTGCCACGTGTTTCGCCGGGCAAGACTGTCGGTGTCAAAACCGGCGGATCTCGGGTAGGGGGTCCCGAACTGTGCGTCTGAGGTCGATGGTAACAGGAGACGGGGGACAAGATGTTTACCCAGGTTCGGGCCCTCTCTATGGAGGTAATACCCTACTTCCTGTTTGATTGATCTGGATGAATATGAGTATTACAAGAGTTGATCTACCTCGAGATCGTAATGGCTAATACCCTAAAAGTCTAGCCTGTATGACTATGATTATGATTGTCTGTCTCTACGGACTAAGCCCTCCGGTTTATATAGACACCGAAGGGGACTAGGGTTACACAAAGTCGGTTATAGAGAAAGGAATCTTCACATCAGGACGCCAAGCCTGCCTTCCACGCCAAGGAGAGTCCTATCCATACACGGGAGAGAGTCTTCGGTCTTGTATCTTCATAGCCCATCAGTCCGGCCCACATATCATAGTCCGGACGCCCGATGACCTCCTAATCCAGGACTCCCACAGTAGTCCCTGAACCAGACTTCAATGACGAGGTGTCCGACGCGCAAATTGTCTTCGGCATTGCAAGGCGGGTTCCTTCTCCGAATACTTCAATACAGTCTTCGGACACAACAAACATGTCCAGCCCTGCAGAACAAATTCCACACACAACCACAGGGAGTATAATATTTCACGAGTCCAATCCGCTGACAACTTTTGACAACGCGATGCTTCGTCATCACCTGGCCATTATCGAACCGTTTTTTAGCCTGTCGTCCCACGTTTCGAGACGTGGTTTCATTGGCACGTCTTGTCAAAGCAGGGATCGTGTCCCCTTATTGCAGGATCCTCATCGACACGAGCGTTGGTATCCCAACCGTCCAGTTGGCACAATTCCTTAAGAATAGGTAGGTTTTAAGGCCGAGGGGGAGGCGTTCGATATTCACTGCCTTTATAAAGGGACTAAGGCCCACCTTGCCTCTTTACGCCAACCCTCTCCTCAACTTCTACAACCTCGAGCTCCAGCGCCCAAGGTTCGATTGCTTCAAGCTTCCCAGTCATGTCCGGAACCGGCTCTCAAGGTCGGTGGATGGCTTCTTCTGTCACAGAGGAGGATATTACGAAGCTCCGGGCAGCAAGATACCAGGCCGCGGAGACCCCCCACAGGCTTCCTGCTCGTGGGCAGGTTATTCCTACTCCCAGATCCAACGAGAGGGTCGTATTCGTCTCCCACTTCCTCTGAGGGCTAGGGTTTGCTCTCCACCCCTTCATTCGAGGGCTCATGTTCTATTGCGGGCTAGATTTTCACGATCTGGCTCCGGATCCTTTCTTCACGTCTTGGCGTTCATTATCACGTGCGAGGCTTTCCTTCGTATTCCCCCACACTTCGGCTTGTGGCTCAAGACCTTTATTGTGAGGTGATACGTCTCCAACATATCTATAATTTTTTATTGTTCCATGCTATTATATTATCTGTTTTGGATGTTTATGGGCTTTATTAAACACTTTTAAATTATTTTTGGGACTAACCTATTGACCCAGAGCCCAGTGCCACTTCCTGTTTTCCCTTGTTTCAGTGTTTCAAAGAAAAGGAATATCAAACGGAGTCGAAACGGAATGAAACCTTCTGGAGAAGTTATTTTTGGAAGGAAAGCAACCTGATAGACTTGGAGTGCACGTCAGGAAAGAAACGAGGGAGCCACGAGGTAGGGGGGCACGCCCACCCCCCTAGGGCGCGCCCTCCACCCTCGTGGGCCCCTCGTGGCTCCCCTGACGTACTTCTTCCTCCTATATGTATCCATATACCCTAAAAACTTCGGGGAACAGAATAGTTCGGGAGTTCCGCCGCCGCAAGCCTCTGTAGCCACCAAAAACCAATCGGGACCCTGTTCCGGCACCCTGCCGGAGGGGGGAACCCTCACCGGTGGCCATCTTCATCATCCCGGCGCTCTCCATGACGAGGAGGGAGTAGTTCGGTATGTACCAGTAGCTAAGTGTTTGATCTCTCTCTCTCTCTCGTGTTCTTGATTTGGCACGATCTTGATGTATCGCGAGCTTTGCTATTATAGTTGGATCTTATGTTGCTTCTCCCCCTCTACTCTCTTGTAATGGATTGAGTTTTCCCTTTGAAGTAATCTTATCGGATTGAGTCTTTAATGATTTGAGAACACTTGATCTATGTCTTGCCGTGCGTATCTGTGGTGACAATGGGATATCACGTGATTCACTTGATGTATGTTATGGTGATCAACTTGCGGGTTCCGCCCATGAACCTATGCATAGGGGTTGGCACACGTTTTCGTCTTGATTCTCCGGTAGAAACTTTGGGGCACTCTTTGAGGTTCTATGTGTTGGTTGAATAGATGAATCTGAGATTGTGTGATGCATATCGTATAACCATGCCCACGGATACTTGAGGTGACATTGGAGTATCTAGGTGACATTAGGGTTTTGGTTGATTTGTGTCTTAAGGTGTTATTCTAGTACGAACTCTAGGGTTGTTTGTGACACTTATAGGAATAGCCCAACAGATTGATTGGAAACAATAACTTTGAGGTGGTTTCGTACCCTACCATAATCTCTTCGTTTGTTCTCCACTATTAGTGACTTTGGAGTGACTCTTTGTTGCATGTTGAGGGATACTTATATGATCCAATTAAGTTATTATTGTTGAGAGAACTTGCACTAGTGAAAGTATGAACCCTAGGCCTTGTTTCCTAGCATTGCAATACCGTTTGTGCTCACTTTTATCGCTTGCTACCTTGCTGTTTTTATATTTTCAGATTACAAAAACCCATATGTACCATCCATATTGCACTTGTATCACCATCTCTTCGCCGAACTAGTGCACCTATACAATTTACCATTGTATTGGGTGTGTTGGGGAGACAAGAGACTCTTTGTTATTTGGTTGCAGGGTTGTTTGAGAGAGACCATCTTCATCCTACGCCTCCCACGGATTGATAAACCTTAGGTCATCCACTTGAGGGAAATTTGCTACTGTCCTACAAACCTCTGCACTTGGAGGCCCAACAACGTCTACAAGAAGAAGGTTGTGTAGTAGACATCAAGCTCTTTTCTGATGCCGTTGCCGGGGAGGTGAGTGCTTGAAGGTATATCTTTAGATCTTGCAATCGAATCTTTTAGTTTCTTGTTTTATCACTAGTTTATATTATAAAAGAAAACTACAAAAAATGGAATTAAGGGTGCCTCATATGCTTCATCTTTTTAATATCTTTCGTGAAAATGATGGGAAGGAAAAGTGTGCTCAAGTGCTAGAAGAAGAAATCTATAGAATGTTTGGCACTAAATCTTTGTATGATGAGCAAGATTGCAATGTTGTTAGTATGAACTCCTTGAATATCCCTAGTACTAATGAGGATTGCACTAGTTATGATGAAAATGTCTCCTATAAACATGTCAATTTTTGTGGAGTGCATTGGATTTGCAAGTACACACCAAATAGGGAAGATAGATATTGCAAGAGGCATAAGCATTTAGAAACTAAATTGTTGCAAGAAAGGCTAGATGTTTGTGCAGAAAATTTAAATTTTCTTGGCCATACTTGTGAACTTTGCAATGAAAGTGGTCATTTAGCTATCCGATGCAAATTGTTTCATGATCTAATCGTGTCCAAAAATTGTGATGAGTTAACTTCCGTTGCACATTATAATGAACTTAGCTTGCTTATGGTTTGCGAAGAAATGAAACATATAACTAAGCATCTTTCGGAATTTGCCCGTTATAAACTCCTTGGTTGTGATCTAGAGGAAATTTATATGTATTGTTCGGTGAATTGCATTGAAAATCCTTATATTGCCAATTACATAAAGAAAAGAAAACAAATAGATGATGAAAGGAATACTAATGAAAGGGAAGAGACTTCCCAATATCCTCCTATTATTTCTTATGATGAATCAGGTAACGAGGAGGAGCCTTCTATTCAACCAATTTCAATAATAAGGAGCTCCAAAAAGAGGATTGAACCCACAGATGGTGTGGTGAAGAATAAGAAAAGAAAAAGGAAGAGAGGTAAAAATATATCTCTCCCAAATAATGTTGCTCCTATTATTGTTGTGCCTCATGAAAATAAATCAAAAATAATTGTGGAAGATGATGCACTTGATGATGATCTCGTTATGCCTATTGCTTGTTGTGATGATTATGATTGGGAAGATAATAATACTTCTTATGATCTTGAAAATCTTTTTGGCACTTGCTTGGAAGAATATGATAATTGCTATACTATTGGTGTTATCCATACTATTAATGATGAGAGTGATTATGCTTATGATATGAAAAGACCCAAGCTTGGGGATGCTATGTTTAATGAAGATGATGTTTTTGGGAATATATTTGCTGCAATTAATGTTTGTCCCAAGCTTGGGGATGCTACGTTTAATGAAGATGATATTTTTAGTCTCCCAAGTTTTGATATGCAAAGTTGTTATGATGATAGCATGCCTCCTACTTATGATGATTATATTGATGAAAGTGGGTTTGGAAGAGTGTCAACTTTAGGAAGTAGTGATCCCACAATATTGGAGGATGTTGAATCTTATAATATTTATGAAAGTGGATTTGGAGAGGTCATTACTTTATTTAGTGATGTATCCACTATTTGGGAAGAGGTTTCAATCGATTATGATGAGAACAAAGTTGCTACTTACGATGATTATTGTGATGAAACTTATGCTATAAAAAGTAGTGATGATTATATTTATAAAACTTGTCATTATTATGATTACCCTTTTTCTGAACATTACTCTTTTAATGTGGAAACAATTTATAGTATTCAAGTCTCTTATGATACTCCCACTATTCCGAATGAGAAGAATTTTGCTTATGTGGAGAGTAATAAAATTTCTATGCTAGTAGATCATGAAAAGAATGCTTTAGGTGCTGGTTATATTGTTGAATTCATTCATGATTCTACTGAAAATTATTATGAGGGAGGAATATATGCTTGTAGGAATTGCAATAATATCAAGTTTCCTCTCTATGTGCTCAAAGTTTTAAAGTTATGCTTGTTTTGCCTTCCTATGCTAGTTGATTATGGTTCCCATAAGTTGTTTTCTCACAAAATCCCTATGCATAGTAAGTGGGTTAGACTTAAATGTGCTATTCATATTCTTCATGATGCTCTCTTTATGCTCCAATTCTTATCTTTTAGGTGAGCATCATTCAAATCATCATGCCTAGCTAGGGGCGTTAAACGATAGCGCTTGTTCGGAGGCAACCCAATTTTATTTTAGTTTCTTGCTCTTTGGTTCTGTTTAGGAATAAATAATCCATCTAGATTCTGTTTAGATGTGGTTTTGTGTTTTAATTAGTGTTTGTGCCAAGTAGAACCTTTGGGAAGACTCGGGTGAAGTCTTTATGATCATGCTGTAAAAAACAGAAACTTTAGTGTTCACGAGATTAGCTAAAACTTTTTACTGGAGAGTGCTATTTTGTTGATTCTTTTTGAAGATGATTACTAGACAAATTCATCAGGTCCACCAATTTAGTTTAGGATTTTTGGAGTTCCAGAAGTATACGTTTGATACAGATTACTACAGACTGTTCTGTTTTTGGCAGATTCTGTTTTCCGTGTGTTGTTTGCTTATTTTGATGAATCTATGGCTAGTAAAATAGTTTATAAACCATAGATAAGTTGGAATAGAGTAGATTTAACATCAATACAAATAAAGAATGAGTTCATTACAGTAAATTTAAGTGGTGTTTTGTTTTCTTTCTCTAACGGAGCTCACGAGATTTTCTGTTAAGTTTTGTGTTGTGACGTTTTCAAGTTTTGGGTAAAGATTCGATGGACTATGGAATAAGGAGTGGCAAGAGACTAAGCTTGGGGATTCCCAAGGCACCCCAAGGTAATATTCGAGGATAACCAAGAGCCTAAGCTTGGGGATGCCCCGGAAGGCATCCCCTCTTTCGTCTTCGTTCATCGATATCTTTACTTGGAGCTATATTTTTATTCACCACATGATATGTGTTTTGCTTGGAGCGTCATTTTATTTTATTTAGCTTTGCTTGCTGTTTGAATAAAATACTAAGATCTGAAATTATGAAATGGGAGAGTCTTCACATAGTTGTATAATTATTCGACTACTCATTGATCTTCACTTATATCTTTCGGAGTAGTTTGTCGTTTGCTCTAGTGCTTCACTTATATCTTTTTAGAGAATGACGGTAGTTTTATTTTGAAGAAATAAATTAACTCTCGTGCTTCACTTATATTATTTTAAGAGTCCTTAGAACAGCATGGTAATTTTCTTCGGTTATGAATTTAGTCCTAATATGATGGGCATCCAAGAGGGATATAATAAAAACTTTCATATAAAGTGCATTGAATACTATGAGAAGTTTGATTCCTTATAATTGTTTTGAGATATGAAGATGGTGATATTAGAGTCATGCTAGTTGAGTAGTTGTGAATTTGAGAAATACTTGTTCTAAAGTTTGTGATTCCCGTAGCATGCACGTATGGTGAACCGTTATGTGATGAAGTCGGGGCATGATTTATTTATTGATTGTCTTCCTTATGAGTGGCGGACGGGGGACGAGCGATGGTCTTTTCCTACCAATCTATCCCCCTAGGAGCATGCATGTAGTACTTTGTTTCGATAACTAATATTTTTTTTGCAATATGTATGTGAGTTCTTTATGACTAATGTTGAGTCCATGGATTATACGCACTCCCACCTTTCCACCATTGCTAGCCTCTCTAATACCGCGCACCTTTCGCCGGTATCATACACCCACCATATACCTTCCTCAAAACACCCACCATACCTACCTATCATGGCATTTGCATAGCCATTCCGAGATATATTGCCATGCAACTTACCACCATTCCGTTTATTATGACACGCTCCATCATTGTCATATTGCTTTGCATGATCATGTAGTCGACATTGTATTTGTGGCAAAGCCACTATTCATAATTCTTTCATACATGTCACTCATGATTCATTGCAAATCCCGGTACACCGCCGAAGGCATTCATATAGAGTCATATCTTGTTCTAAGTATTGATTTGTAATTCTTGAGTTGTAAGTAAATAAAAGTGTGATGATCATCATTATTAGAGCATTGTCCCAGTGAGGAAAGGATGATGGAGACTATGATTCCCCCACAAGTCGGGATGAGACTCCGGACAAAAAAATGGGAGAAAAAAGAGGCCAAAAAAAACAAAAAAATGAGAGAAAAAGAGAGAAGGGGCAATGCTACTATCCTTTTACCACACTTGTGCTTCAAAGTAGCACCATGATCTTCATGATAGAGAATCTCCTATGTTGTCACTTTCATATACTAGTGGGAATCTTTCATTATAGTACTTGGCTTGTATATTCCAATGATGGGCTTCCTCAAAATGCCCTAGGTCTTTGTGAGCAAGCGAGTTGGATGCACACCCACTTAGTTTCTTTTGTTGAGCTTTCATACACTTATAGCTCTAGTGCATCCGTTGCATGGAAATCCCTACTCACTCACATTGATATCTATTAATGGGCATCTCCATAGCCTGTTGATATGCCTAGTTGATGTGAGACTATCTTCTCCCTCCTTTTTGTCTTCTCCACAACCACCATTCTATTCCACATATAGTGCTATGTCCATGGCTCACGCTCATGTATTGCGTGAAGATTCAAAAAGTTTGAAACATCAAAAGTATGAAACAATTGCTTGGCTTGTCATCGGGGTTGTGCATGATTTAAATATTTTGTGTGGTGAAGATAGAGCATAGCCAGACTATATGATTTTGTAGGGATAACTTTCTTTGGCCATGTTATTTTGAGAAGACATGATTACTGTGTTAGTATGCTTGAAGTATTATTATTTCCATGTCAATATTAAACTTTTGTCTTGAATATTATGGATCTGAATATTCATGCCACAATTAAGAAGAATTACATTGAAATTATGTTAGGTAGCATTCCACATCAAAAATTCTGTTTTTATCATTTACCTACTCGAGGACGAGCGAGAATTAAGCTTGGGGATGCTGATACGTCTCCAACGTATCTATAATTTTTGATTGTTCCATGCTATTATATTATCCGTTTTGGATGTTTATGGGCTTTATTAAAGACTTTTATATTATTTTTGGGACTAACCTATTGACCCAGAGCCCAGTGCCAGTTCCTGTTTTTCCCTTGTTTCAGTGTTTCGAAGAAAAGGAATATCAAACGGAGTCGAAACGGAATGAAACCTTCTGGAGAAGTTATTTTTGGAAGGAAAGCAACCTGATAGACTTGGAGTGCACGTCAGGAAAGGAACGAGGAAGCCACGAGGTAGGGGGGGCGCCCACCCCCTAGGGCACGCCCACCCCCCTAGGGCGCGCCCTCCACCCTCGTGGGCCCCTAGTGGCTCCCTTGGCGTACTTCTTCCTCCTATATATATATCCATATACCCTAAAAACTTCGGGGAACAGAATAGATCGCGAGTTCCGCCGCCGCAAGCCTCTGTAGCCACCAAAAACCAATCGGGACCCTGTTCCAGCACCCTGCCGGAGGGGGGAACCCTCACCGGTGGCCATCTTCATCATCCCGGCGCTCTCCATGACGAGGGGGGAGTAGTTCACCCTCGGGGCTGAGGGTATGTACCAATAGCTATGTGTTTGATCTCTCTCTCTCTTGTGTTCTTGATTTGGCATGATCTTGATGTATCGCGAGCTTTGCTATTATAGTTGGATCTTATGTTGCTTCTCCCCCTCTACTCTCTTGTAATGGATTGAGTTTTCCCTTTGAAGTAATCTTATCGGATTGAGTCTTTAATGATCTGAGAACACTTGATCTATGTCTTGCCGTGCGTATCTGTGGTGACAATGGGATATCACGTGATTCACTTGATGTATGTTATGGTGATCAACTTGCGGGTTCCGCCCATGAACCTATGCATAGGGGTTGGCACACGTTTTCGTCTTGATTCTCCGGTAGAAACTTTGGGGCACTCTTTGAGGTTCTATGTGTTGGTTGAATAGATGAATCTGAGATTGTGTGATGCATATCGTATAACCATGCCCACGGATACTTGAGGTGACATTGGAGTATCTATGTGACATTAGGGTTTTGGTTGATTTGTGTCTTAAGGTGTTATTCTAGTACGAACTCTAGGGCTGTTTGTGACACTTATAGGAATAGCCCAACAGATTGATTGGAAAGAATAACTTTGAGGTGGTTTCGTACCCTACCATAATCTCTTCGTTTGTTCTCCATTATTAGTGACTTTGGAGTGACTCTTTGTTGCATGTTGAGGGATAGTTATATGATCCAATTATGTTATTATTGTTTAGAGAACTTGCACTAGTGAAAGTATGAACCCTAGGCCTTGTTTCCTAGCATTGCAATACCATTTGTGCTCACTTTTATCGCTTGCTACCTTGCTGTTTTTATATTTTCAGATTACAAAAACCCATATGTACCATCCATATTGCACTTGTATCACCATCTCTTCGCCGAACTAGTGCACCTATTCAATTTACCATTGTATTGGGTGTGTTGGGTACACAAGAGACTCTTTGTTATTTGGTTGCAGGGTTGTTTGAGAGAGACCACCTTCATCCTACGCCTCCCACGGATTGATAAACCTTAGGTCATCCACTTGGGGGAAATTTTCTACTGTCCTACAAACCTCTGCACTTGGAGGCCCAACAACGTCTACAAGAAGAAGGTTGTGTAGTAGACATCATGAGGCCGAGGGTAGTTGACGGGAAACACGCGGAGTGCGGTGGTGCCACAGTGAGCAAACTTATCAACGCCCCTTGGCTAAAAGGATCCTTCACGGAATCTTCCGATTTATGGCAACGGGAGTGGCTTTACATCACTCAACCCCATGGTACCAACTGGGCCGCTACTCCTGCGATTCGATCTGGCCCTCCAACCCAGCTCGCATCATGGGTCAATAAGGGGTTGGACTGGGGATCAAGTGATGAAGTGCATTCTCTACAGAGCCGCATCCGAAGTCTCCTTGAGAAGAACACCGAACTCATCGACGTGATTCAAGTAATGTTAATCCGTCAGGTTCTACCATGCCAGCGGTGACCTCTTCGCCTATGGGAGTTCAATCCGGAAGGACCAAGAACCCTTCAGCACTTCTTCAGCACAACACACAAAGGAATGTGGAAATTATTCTTCGGGGCACGAAAACAGTGGCCGGATACTACAGAAGACGTCGGCCTTGACTGCAACCATCCGGATACCTCGGTAAGCACTCGACTCTCGAATACAGTTTAGATAAACATCTCATAACAAGATACTAAGTAAACCATCTTACTCCAAGCTTGGATAAAGAAGGCGGAGCAAATCAGGTGTTTGACTCCTCTTCCCGAAGACCCAGCTAGTCCCGTGTTAATAAGGATGCTGGTCCCGGCGCCATACCAGGCGCCGGTGGAAAAAGGAAGCGAGGAGAGCGGGGGAGCCAAAGGTGGCTTTCATCCCGGAGGTAAAACACACACTGCGTCTGGGGAGATTAAGGCTCCCTCTTCCGAAGACAAGAGAGAAGGAGAAGCTGACATCCTTTCTCCCTATGGTAAGAAAAGGGCCGCCTCCGAAAGTTGGGAGGTGAGGGCTCCTAAGTGAGGCAAGACGCCCCTGTTGGTTGGTTCAGGCTCGGAAGGTGACGTTGTCACACAGTTCCTTCGTAAGGACAAGCCTCTAGCCGAATCGTAAGTGAACAGAGGTGTTTTAATCATATCCTGTTCTTTTTCTTGTTATAAAGGTAACATCTAGAATATGCATTTTGTAGTCCGGCACGCGGTCTTCCTCAACAATCCTCCTCCTCGGGGGACCTTCTACGGGAGATGGTGGAAAGCGAGACGCCTCCACAAGCTTCCTCGCCCAACAGGGCGGACGACGTCGAGGTGTCGTCCCTAAGGATCTCTTCTGATCAACAGAGGATAACGGAGACAGCGCCCCAAGGTGAAACATCAGTCGCCCAGGGTCCGGAGTGCGCTGTCCCTACGGGGTTAACAACAAAGGCTCTAGACTATCTGATTTACGGCCGGAGACACTCTAGGGTCGAGCAGACATATTCTTTCAAAGGGAGTCCATACTCCCACAGCTGCTTCTAGGAATCCGGAGGTGCCAGATACACTGATGGACATGTTGCGGTATTCATCCATCTCAGAAGGGCATCGTACCTTGATGGGTATGGTGGTTGAGAGGATTTTGTCCGCGAAAAGTGGATTGAATGAAGCCTTCATGGGCCTGCTAAGAGGCTTTGAGGTATGCAATGTTATATTTTCGACTGTGCTCTATACACAAAATGCACCTGTGTATAGATAGTAGCCCCTGAGACTCTGGTTGGCGTCCGAAGGGAGGCAATCAGAGGATCTCAAAAGATATCCCTGGGAAATAATCTAATTACTTGAACCACAGGCTGTTACCTCCACGACGACTGCCCACGCTACGGAGGTTGCAGGTCTGGAGCACAAACTTGATGCGGCGGACAACGACATCATGCTTATTAACAGGCGGCTCGACGAGGCGCAAGGTATGTGTTAGATTATATATGTAAAATAACATGAGCACGAAGCTAGAATTATATTTTGAGACATATGTGTCTGCAGATAGTGCTGCCGCGGTTGAGACCCTTCGGGCTGAACTTGCCCGAGCCAAGGAGCAAGCCCGGATGAGTAATGTGGCTGCCAAGCGGGCAGCTCCTGAGTTAGAAGCCGGACAGGCTGCTCAGCACAAGTGTGAGGAGAGAATGGTCACTATGGCGTGCGAGCTGAAGGAAACCATTGTCCGGTGCGAATTCCTCGAGAGGGATAACAGAGTCAAAGAGGCCGATCTCGACAAGGCCTTACAAGAGGCGAGAGAAGCCCAATCTGAGTCTAGAGCCGCTCGAGAAGAGATCCGGCAAGCTGGAGAGATAGCGGCCGGTAAGCCTTTCTTATTACAGACTAAATTCGGCGATCCGAAGTATCCCTACTTAATCAAATGTGGAGCTCGCCAGACGCCTTTTTGGACTTGCCGAAGAGTGCATCCGATGCGGCGCAGTTTTACGAAGCACAAGAAGAGTATGCAAAGGAGAAGCTGTTCTGGTCACAATTTGGCACGCCAAAGCGTCCGCTGTTGTTGAGCGAACAGATGGCCCAGTGGGCCGAGCTCCACAAGATATCCGGTTCTGCCATGAAGGGCGTCGTAGTTCGGCTGTGGCTGACTGAGCCCATTCCGAAGAGTTATTTCGGTTTGGTGCAGCGACTAGTTGACGCGGGGCCGCGTATCGACGCCGTTAAGTGGTCAACATGCATTGAAGCTGCACGGATGGCCTTTGCCCGTGTCAAGACGTACTGGGCGAATATGACGGTCACTGATATTGCAGCGAAAAGTCCACCCAAGGGCAAGGAACATCACACGCCGGAGTATTATTTCGAGGATGTCTTAGAGGGTGCCCGTTTGATAGAGGGTCAATGCTCGAAAGAGATGATATTCGAATGAATTGTATTTGACACTGTAAAAACAATATTATCATATTTTAAGGCTGTGCCTAGAAGTTTTGACTCCTCCTGTGCGGCCGTTTTTGTATAATCTGAAAGTTTTCCAGTCGTCGGCTTCAGCCCCCTCGCATAGAATATAGGGGTGTTCGAAAAAGCACTTGATCACTCTTGACCCAACGTCTTGGTCTGTGAAGGAGGTGTCAATGCGGCGAACTAGGCAATCGGACTATAGGGCTTTAGCACTTTCACTAAGCCATAGGAGTTCGACGGTGGGTCTACGATATAGCCCCTGGTATGTACGCAGTTTATCCGAATACGGTGCGTTACATGGGTGACCAGAAGAATGGTCCTTCGTGTAATACGAAAGGAATTGCTAAAGATTCTAATAAGTCATCAAGTGGTTGACCAGCTCTCGCCGCATCATGACAGTCAGTTTTCGGCTTTCTCAACTAAGGTGCTCGTCCGGATAAACCGGGACACAATCGCAGTGGTTCTCCCTTTACTACCCTAGCTGATAGAACGGAACATAAGGTAGTAAGCACAGGAGCCGGGCAACCCAACTATTGACCAAAGACATGATTCGGAGCTGATGCATATAAGGCCAAACTCGCGACGCCGAAGTGTGCTATAAAGATGTTCGGACTTGCCGGCAACTTATTTGTTTTCATATCGAGCCCTGTCAACCTGTGCCGGGGTGTGAGTGTGAAATGACCGAAAAAATTTCAGCTTAGAAAAAGTGAATACTGGGTACGGATTGTGTTCACCAGGACCTGATCAATATGTCAATTGCCATTTTTACAAATAATAACGCCATGACCCAGGCTATTTGACATGCCGATGGTCGAAGGCCGAGGGAGAAGGCACTTTACAGGCTTGAAATAAAGAGTGCGGTCTACAAAATTATTTTGGACCTCCTGTCACACGTCTGCGCCGCCTTGCCTTGGGGAAAGGATTCCTTTAACAGGAATAACCTTTGGGTAAGTGTATGAAGCCGAACTCCGAAAGAGTCCGTGAGATGACCAATATTTGAGCCACCTGTGATAAAGTAGAAACAAATAGTTAGAAAGGAAAAGGAGGAAATGGGAGTGCTTGTAAGCTTGCCCGTATTGCGCCTCCGCCGATGACCAGGGTATTTTAAGTACATAATTATGCATGCGCGGTATAAACTTCGCATGGTTGTGGGGCGAATGACGGAGGCCGAACTGCTAATCCAGCTCTAAGGGAGATCGGCTCCATTTAATAGAGACCGATGGCTTAATTGGCGATGAGGTGTGCGGCTTAACGGGGCCGCTTTGTACTTTGGCTGTAATTCCCGTAGTACGATCCTCTGTTCGAAGGGAGTGTTCCGTGTTTCCATTTATTGTTATGGCGCCGCATGGACCGGGCATTTTAAGTTTCGCGAGGGCGTAGACTGGGATCGCATTAAAACGAGCAAAAGCGGTTTGCCCCAGAAGTGCATGGTAGCCACTGTGGAAAGGGGCAATATCAAAGGTCAAGCCCTAGTTGCGGAAGTTGTTTGGCGAACCAAAAACGACTTCCAGTGTGATTGAGCCCGTGCAGTGAGCTTCTACGCCGGGCACTGCTCCCTTGAGGATGGTTGTGGTGGGTTTGATTCTAGAAGGATCAATGCCCATTTTGTGGACGGTGTCTTGGTAGAGTAGATTAAGTCTACTGCCATCGTCCATAAGTACTTTCATGAGGTGGAACCCATCGATAATTGGATCGATGATCAGAGCCGCCGAGCCCCCGGGACGGATATGACTGGATTTTGGGGGCACCTGCTCTATGGCGTATGCGTCCCATAGTGCACGCGTGTGCTCCCCTATAGGGGTGTGTGTCACATATTTTAGCGACCCGACCCGAATGGATCAAGTCTCTGTGCTTAAGTGTCATCCCTGGATCGGTATGCTGACACACACAGTACCCGAGGATTTATAACAGAGGTAAATCACATGTATAAAGTAACGTAAATACTATTACCTCAATCCAAACAGCGGAAGTAACAAGGTTGTGGATTCCCATCAACACCAACGGCAAAGTTGAGTGTAGAAATCGTAACCCTAACGTATCACTTACTCGTCGTAAGATATCCTGCAACATGAAACGTTGCAGCCCGAAAATGGGTCAGTACATTGAATGTACTGGCAAATTCACACCATAGAGAAATGATGAACAAAGGCTATCACTACATGCATATATGGCTGGTGGAAAAGCTCTATGGTTATAATGTTTTTGCGAAAAGCCAATTTTTCCCTACTTCAAAGGAATAAATTTTATTTAACTATCATGGTGGTTGTGAAACATTGAGATGGTTGACAGCATCTCAATCCCAATTAAGAACGTGATTAAACCCAAATCAAAATTTAAATTAAGTAACATGATGAGATCAACGGGATAATCCAAGAACTAGATACTCAAGATGTCCATAACCGGGGACACGGCTAACCATGATTAGTTTGTACACTCTGCAGAGGTTTGTGCACTTTTCCCCACAAGACTCGATCGCCTCCGCTTGATTCTCGCACTGCATGATGTTTGAGAAACGGATGACCGAGACACAGTCTTTCAGGAACAATCACTCTTTACTCTGGATGGACCGATACACCTACTTTCCCCTACATCTGCTAGCCCACCTCTTCAAGAGATTCATGTAACCTACTCAACTATGCTAGAGCCCATAATAGCTTGTGGCTGCACACGGAAGTTTCTAGCATGAATAATCTTATGATCCCTTTGAGCCTGGGTGGCGGTCCTTATACAAACAGACAACACTGGATTCTCCAGGTGCCTCAATCCACCCAGATGTGAGTTTTAGTTGCCACCTTAGGTAAACCATTATTAACAATCTCACATCTGTCATGAATATCTCTCAAACCCAAATCCACGTCTACGAGCATAGCATGGCAATATAATAGCAACGTAGAAGTAACTCCCATGGGTTTGATAAGAAAACAAGTAATAGGTACTACCTCAACTACTTCCCAGTACCCACAATTTAATTAGATCCTAATCATGCAATGTTTGAGGAATAGATCTAATGCAATAAAAACTGGGTATGGAAGGTATGATCAAAGTGTTACTTGCCTGCAATGTTGATGAAGATGATTCGCACTCAATACTCTGGATAGTTCTACTCGTCACACTCCGGTCAATCTATCGTGAGCAAGCAATAGTAACCACACATAAGCAATCAAGCAAAAGAATCAAAAAAAAAGATCACGGAAAACTTCGAAAACAAGCAAATAACTCTTGCAACATAAAACAGTTTCTAACAGTACCAAAATTAGATGGATTTGGCCTTATCGGAAAGTTTAGGTCAAGAGCTTCGCTTTGCAAAAAGAATCAACTCAAACGGAGTTACGGAACTTAAGTTATGAAAAAAAAGTTCAAATACAAATCTGTTTGAAATCAAATTTTAAAACTTTCAAAAACATGTTTAAGTTGTTTAACTGGATAGAGGGGATCGTAACGAAAAAGTGGGCGTTGGTTTCATCGAAAACGGAGGTACGGATAAAAAGATATGATCAAAAGAAATTTGACTATGAAACAAATTTCGAAATTTGAAAATTAAAAAAAAAATTGATGTGACAGGTTCACTGGATAGGTGAAAACAAGACGAAACTATAGACGCTGGTTTCATCTAATTTGGATGAACGAGTAAAAAGTTATGGCTATTTGAAAAATCAGGGCCAAGCTGTTTTACAGAAGAAAAAAAATAGTTACGGATAAAAGAATTTTCTAGATCTAACGTATAAATACAGAGAACGAATAAATATACCTTTATAAGGTATAGAAAAGACGACTTCGGAGTGTGGAGACAACTTCCAAAAGTCACGCCGAAGAGGAGAAATATATTTTTAGCTAGTCAAACCAAAATATTAATTTAACCCGCAATGGATAATTTTTGAAGGCTCTATGGGTCTATATTTATAGGTGGAAAAGAGGTTTAGGGGTTAAAGGCTAGGCAATGTGGGACTAAACGTAGACGAACAAATAAAATAAACGTGGAACGCATGGGCTAAAAGCACCACAGGCCGGCTGCGCGCGCACGCGTACACAGCAGTTTTTTTTAACAAAAATCGGCCTAAGAAAAAAAAATAAAAAGGATGGCTGGGCCTTGCCCATTTAGGAGAGGGAAAAACAAATGAGGCGCCCGCTGCCACTATGCTACGCGTGTGGGCGGTAAATAACTATGGGCCGCATGTACAGTTTTTTTCTAAATTGAAACAGAAGGAAAACCGGATAAAGAAAATAAATTAAAATTTTATATAGGCATATTATATATCAAAATTTTCAGAAAAAGATTTTCTACAACATGAACATTTTTTTAAAGTCAAATAAAGACCACAAAAATACAAATAAATCAAACAGTGCTACTGCCTT
Source organism: Triticum aestivum (assembly GCF_018294505.1). Classification (NCBI taxonomy): domain Eukaryota; kingdom Viridiplantae; phylum Streptophyta; class Magnoliopsida; order Poales; family Poaceae; genus Triticum; species Triticum aestivum. The sequence goes on along the minus strand of NC_057799.1, from coordinate 158,628,709 downwards.
AATAAAATCCAATAAAAATCATTTTAAAAATACCAAAATGATTTCAAATTTATTTCTCTCCAATTTTCTGTTGTAGGGAATCATGTTACCCTAATTTCTTTATATTTTATTTTTGGAGAAAAATAATTTGAATAAAACCCAAATAACTCCAAATTAAAATAATTTCCAAAAGGACTTGAATTTGATCATTTGAAACTCCCAACTCATATTTCATATGTTTTGAAGAAGTCATTTTATCTTCGCTCGTGAAAATCATTGAGTTGCATAAAGTTTCAGGATTGGAAATATTCTCAGATGAAATTCAATTATTTTCAACACCCCTTGTCATTTAAATAAATGGAAGAAGTCATGTCATCTTCTCTCCAGGGTTTTGTGGTGAAAAGAATTTGAATTCATGGAGATCATAACAGCAAAAATGAAAGTTTGGGAAAGTCCTTTTATTCCCTCTCATTTAACTTTCAAAAAGTTTCGAATTCCACTCAATTTCACTCAATAAATCAAATAATCAATCCAATCTATCTGTTTATTATAACATTTCAAAATTTAAAATTTTGGGATGTTACAAACCTACCACCCTTAAAATGAATCTCGTCCTCGAGATTCGGAGAGGCTAGAAAGAAATAGGTTAGGATTTGGGGTCTTCTCAAAATCCATCGATCATCACCGGGGTCTGGGGTGCTACCACCCTTAGAAGCATGGTTACGGTCCCATCAATACTCATATACTCCATCCTTATTCTTAACGGGGCCGGTCTTCTCAAATTCTCGAGAAAATTCCTTCTCTGGGCTCTTCCGGTAGTGGCATAACCTTTTCCTCAATACTTCTGTCCTTTCATCTTGGTAAGGTTATTCCATGACTGGGTCTTCTTAGCTGACGGGTCTGGCGCCAATACTAAACAACTATCGACAACTCATGGTGGTCAACAATTTACGGTTTCTCCTGCAGGAAAATGGGTCTGGGTTGATCCTCACCGTATAACCTACGATTGGCATCAACTGCCGTGTACAAGGGAAACATTCTTATACCATTCTAAGGTTCAAACAAGGTTTGGTCGTCGTCTCTCTACTATAGGTAAGTCACTCAGATTTTCCATCCCATAGAGCAAAGCGAACAATAAGAGTAAGTCGGTATGGTGATCAATCCATCCCGCACCCAAATCATTACCTTGTATATGGTTTAGCGAATCTCGCATTCTAACACTCGGTCAACCTCGCAAGCATTGCAGAATTTCTCTTGTCGATGAACCAACTTCGGATAAATCCATGGATTCTGCAAGCCAAACAAACATCTATCGTTCCTTCCCAACCCTCAGGTTTTGCGTAACTCCTATAAGATCGTTTGTCAAAAAAAATCGTAACTTCTTCCAGGGTTTTCCCTTCAACAAGAGTGTGCTTGCTTCTTGGCAGGTCCTGGGGCCTGTGGGTTATGGCCCATCTCATCACTTGTAGTTCCTTGAACTTATCATCGAGCACTGATCATTATTCCAACATCCAGCTTCCAGCATTCTTAAATCCATCCCATTGTACTGTCTTCCTTCCTTCTATTGGCACCAAACTAGGACATGATTACTCAGAATCATCATGGAATTTCCATTGATACATATTTCCAACATCATAACTCCTTTATATCCAATAGTAATTTATCTCTTCATCCTCGTGGGATATCCCACATACCGAGATAAAAACTTATACTTATGAAGTCCATACTCCACTTCGTGGAACATCATTATCCTTTCCAGGGTCAAGCGTCCTTACAGGGGAATATTGGCCATCTCTGCATGGCACTTCTTCAACTGGGAAGCGTGAAACACATCATGAACTCCTGACAGTCCTTCAGGTGACTCCAACTTGTTGGCCACTTCTTCCATACGCCCCAAAACTCGGTATGGTCCTATAAATCTCGGGGCTAACTTTCCCTTAACTCCAATAGTTTAACTCCTCGCAGAGGGAACACACGAAGACATGCTCCGTCTCCAATTTCATACACTACTTCCTTTACATCCAATAATACTCCATACCCTCATATTCTTGGGGTATCTAACATATCGAGATAAAACTCATACTTATTTTGTTCGGAATCCACTTCGTGGAATATCATTACCTTTTCCAAGGGTCAAGTTTCCTCACAGGGTACTACCACCCTTACAATGCATAATCTTCCATAGACCATATTTCTCATATCCTCGAAAATGGTCAAAATCTTTCTTCATAGAGTAACAACTCATAGAATCCAAATCAATACCAATGATGCTAACTTTATTGATTCTCCAATTATTACAATCTCCTGCATGCCATTACATGCCTCAGTCCGACACCTCACTAATAAAAGAAATGTCCACACTACTACTACTATATTTCTCGTTGCACTCAACTATTATCACAAGTCTCCATCTCCTTGGGCATTCTCTGGCAACGTGCCCTGCTTCATCACAACGGAAACATATTACTTCTGACATATCTCGGGGTTTCCTTGTGATTATATAGCCTCCTGGGGTCCTCATCTTCCCTTTTGGGCAATCATTGAAGTAGTGTCCTAAATTTTTGCACCTGAAACATGTGATATGACTCAGGTCTTTCTTTCTAGAAATTGGGTTGTTCCTGGGATCCAATCTACTTCTCTTCCTAGACTTTTCCGTTCCAATCAGGGCTTCTATTTCCGGTGGGTCATACTCTACTTCCTCTGTCGGGAATTCTACTAAATCCCCATTCAGACAATTTTGGGAGATGTGTCCTTCTCCACATGAATAGCATGACTTGGTGCAGGGTTTATTTGGTTCTTCTTTGGGTGTGTCCTCCACCTCTTCCTTCATCACAGATTCCTCTAAAATTTCCATGAGGGCTCTTTTCATTGCTTATTTCTTCTGCTGGATGGTCCTTTGTACCATGGGGTAGATGTGACACTGAGAAGGGTAGTGGGTAGTCCCTTCACACAAGAAACAAGTGATCTGCCTAGTTGGGCATTCTTCAACTGGGTGACTTCCTTCACAATTTGGGCATTCATCCTTGTGTTCCTTATGGTTGTGTCCTATTTCTCCACAAGGCTTGTATGCACAAGGTTTCTTCATATCCTTTCCATAAGGCTTCAATTTCTGGGACACAAGACGAGATCTTTGTAGAGTCCACTTAAATTCTTTCCAAGTGGTTACTCCTTGCCATCCATTGGTGGTTTGGTACATCCTCCACCAAGTAGCAGCACCTCTTTCAAAACATTGAAGAGCATGCCGGGTCATATCCTTTCCGACTATAGGGTTATTCTTCATGTGATCCTCCATGTTCTGAATCCATCGGTCCGTCTCCAATTGACTCATCGGTCCAGAAAATACAAGCTCATCTCCATTCATCCTCTATTGGGTCCATGGGTTTGGGGTGAGATAAGAGAGGTCGAGAGGGATGCACACAATACAAACAAAATTTTGAAAAGACAGATTTTTATTGTGGCTGTCGGAAAAACAACAAACAAATGACAGCTCACAAGTGTCGCATCTAACGTAGGTATAACAGGGGTTTGGTCTTCTAAAGGTCAATAAGTCTTCAACGTCGCCAAACTCTTCAAGTCTTGTTAATGTCTCCGATGGCTTCTTCCAATCATGCCTGTCCTTCTCAAGTTCTTTTGCCAGATCATCTCTGTTGACTCAAAGTCTCTCGTGACATCCTTGAGTATTCTGGAGTTGCATTCCAAACTTCTGGGTTTCATCAACCTCGATATGGACCATGATCTTACTGTCCTTCAGTTCATGACGAATCTTTGATGTCTCGAGGTTTTGCTCCTCCATCATGGCTACTTTCAGCTTCTAGGTCCCGAGTTCTTCATGAAATGCTTGCTTTCAAATACGGCTTCTTGTAGCTCCATCTTAACTTCTTGATGTAATACTCCAGATCCTGGTGATACATCGGTCTAAAGTTAAAACTTCATCTTGCTGATAGGTGCTCCATCAGCCTTCTACCATCCAATCCTTCCATGCATCTGCATGCTTAACTCCGTACGGTGACAATAACATAAATGGGTAATAACACCATGGTCAGCCGTGTCTATGCCCATGTTACTGCCATGAGCTTTCATTCCATAACTGATATCTCCTGTCTTTGGGTTTTCTTAACAAAACTTTGAGTTCTAATGCTCCATGTTCCGGTCTTTCTCCGATACACCTTGCTCTCGAGTATTGACGGCTTCCATAGTCTGCCAAGTTCCATAAGGGTAACCTTCCTAGGTCATACACAACTGGCAATTCTTCAGAGCCTTCAAATTCTCCCAGTCTTCGGAGTCTTCAACCGTTCTAGTTTCCATTATCATAATGCACGGTAAAATCCTCTTCATTCCAAATGGTCTTTAGTTGTTCGATATCCTGTACTTCTTGGAGTGGTCTCATCAGTCAAATCTTCGTGTGGTCAAAAGGGAAAAGGGATAGGGTCTCACTTAAAGGGAATATTTGAATAAGCTCAGAAGAGAGGAGAGGTAAACGATCTTTTTGAAAAAGAAAGTTTTAGAGAAAATCCTTCCTATGGGTTGCCAGTTTCTAGGGTCACGTCCTACAGTCAACATGTGCTCTGATACCATCTTGTAGCGACCCGACCCGAATGGATCAAGTCTCTGTGCTTAAGTGTCATCCCTGGATCGGTATGCTGACACACACAGTACTCGAGGATTTATAACAGAGGTAAATCACATGTATAAAGTAACGTAAATACTATTACCTCAATCCAAACAGCGGAAGTAACAAGGTTGTGGATTCCCATCAACACCAACGGCAAAGTTGAGTGTAGAAATCGTAACCCTAACGTATCACTTACTCGTCGTAAGATATCCTGCAACATGAAACGTTGCAGCCCGAAAACGGGTCGGTACATTGAATGTACTGGCAAATTCACACCATAGAGAAATGATGAACAAAGGCTATCACTACATGCATATATGGCTGGTGGAAAAGCTCTATGGTTATAATGTTTTTGCGAAAAGCCAATTTTTCCCTACTTCAAAGGAATAAATTTTATTTAACTATCATGGTGGTTGTGAAACATTGAGATGGTTGACAGCATCTCAATCCCAATTAAGAACGTGATTAAACCCAAATCAAAATTTAAATTAAGTAACATGATGAGATCAACGGGATAATCCAAGAACTAGATACTCAAGATGTTCATAACCGGGGACACGGCTAACCATGATTAGTTTGTACACTCTGCAGAGGTTTGTGCACTTTTCCCCACAAGACTCGATCGCCTCCGCTTGATTCTCGCACTGCATGATGTTTGAGAAACGGATGACCGAGACACAGTCTTTCAGGAACAATCACTCTTTACTCTGGATGGACCGGTACACCTACTTTCCCCTACATCTGCTAGCCCACCTCTTCAAGAGATTCATGTAACCTACTCAACTAGGCTAGAGCCCATAATAGCTTGTGGCTGCACACGGAAGTTCCTAGCATGAATAATCTTATGATCCCTTTGAGCCTGGGTGGCGGTCCTTATACAAACAGACAACACTGGATTCTCCAGGTGCCTCACTCCACCCAGATGTGAGTTTTAGTTGCCACCTTAGGTAAACCATTATTAACAATCTCACATCTGTCATGAATATCTCTCAAACCCAAATCCACGTCTACGAGCATAGCATGGCAATATAATAGCAACGTAGAAGTAACTCCCATGGGTTTGATAAGAAAACAAGTAATAGGTACTACCTCAACTACTTCCCAGTACCCACAATTTAATTAGATCCTAATCATGCAATGTTTGAGGAATAGATCTAATGCAATAAAAACTGGGTATGGAAGGTATGATCAAAGTGTTACTTGCCTGCAATGTTGATGAAGATGATTCGCACTCAATACTCTGGATAGTTCTACTCGTCACACTCCGGTCAATCTATCGTGAGCAAGCAATAGTAACCACACATAAGCAATCAGGCAAAAGAATCAAAAAAAAGATCACGGAAAACTTCGAAAACAAGCAAATAACTCTTGCAACATAAAACAGTTTCTAACAGTACCAAAATTAGATGGATTTGGCCTTATCAGAAAGTTTAGGTCAAGAGCTTCGCTTTGCAAAAAGAATCAACTCAAACGGAGTTACGGAACTTAAGTTATGAACAAAAAAAGTTCAAATACAAATCTGTTTGAAATCAAATTTTAAAACTTTCAAAAACATGTTTAAGTTGTTTAACTAGATAGAGGGGATCGTAACGAAAAAGTGGGCGTTGGTTTCATCGAAAACGGAGGTACGGATAAAAAGATATGATCAAAAGAAATTTGACTATGAAACAAATTTCGAAATTTGAAAATTGAAAAAATTTGATGTGACAGGTTCACTGGATAGGTGAAAACAAGACGAAACTATAGACGCCGGTTTCATCTAATTTGGATGAACGAGTAAAAAGTTATGGCTATTTGAAAAATCAGGGCCAAGCTGTTTTACAGAAGAAAAAAAATAGTTACGGATAAAAGAATTCTAGATCTAACGTATAAATACAGAGAACGCATAAATATACCTTTATAAGGTATAGAAAAGACGACTTCGGAGTGTGGAGACAACTTCCAAAAGTCCCGCCGAAGAGGAGAAATATATTTTTAGCTAGTCAAACCAAAATATTGATTTAACCCGCAATGGATAATTTTTGAAGGCTCTATGGGTCTATATTTATAGGTGGAAAAGAGGTTTAGGGGTTAAAGGCTAGGCAATGTGGGACTAAATGTAGACGAACAAATAAAATAAACGGGGAACGCATGGGCTAAAAGCACCACAGGCCGGCTGCGCGCGCACGCGTACACAGCAGTTTTTTTTTATGACAAAAATCGGCCTAAGAAAAAAAATAAAAAGGATGGCTGGGCCTGGCCCATTTAGGAGAGGGAAAAACAAATGAGGCGCCCGCTGCCACTATGCTACGCGTGTGGGCGGTAAATAACTATGGGCCGCATGTACAGTTTTTTTTTAAAATTGAAACAGAAGGAAAACCGGATAAAGAAAATAAATTAAAATTTTATATAGGCATATTATATATCAAAATTTTCAGAAAAAGATTTTCTAGAACATTTTTGTAAAGTCAAATAAAGACCACAAAAATTCAAATAAATCAAACAGTGCTACTGCCTTAATAAAATCCAATAAAAATCATTTTAAAAATACCAAAATGATTTCAAATTTATTTCTCTCCAATTTTCTGTTGTAGGGAATCATGTTACCCTAATTTCTTTATATTTTATTTTTGGAGAAAAATAATTTGAATAAAACCCAAATAACTCCAAATTAAAATAATTTCCAAAAGGACTTGAATTTGATCATTTGAAACTCCCAACTCATATTTCATATGTTTTGAAGAAGTCATTTTATCTTCGCTCGTGAAAATCATTGAGTTGCATAAAGTTTCAGGATTGGAAATATTCTCAGATGAAATTCAATTATTTTCAACACCCCTTGTCATTTAAATAAATGGAAGAAGTCATGTCATCTTCTCTCCAGGGTTTTGTGGTGAAAAGAATTTGAATTCATGGAGATCATAACAGCAAAAATGAAAGTTTGGGAAAGTCCTTTTATTCCCTCTCATTTAACTTTCAAAAAGTTTCGAATTCCACTCAATTTCACTCAATCAATCAAACAATCAATCCAATCTATCTGTTTATTATAACATGCAAAATTTAAAATTTTGGGATGTTACACATATACCATGTTTACAGTTTTCACTTCGGGGGGAAATTGCTGTTGAACCCTCGTATTCGGTTGGCGAGTCTCTTCGTCATTGCTGTCACTGGGCGGCCCCTTCCCCTTGTGTTCGACATTAAGCTTGCCGGCTTGTTTGAAGACCCAGCATCTTCTGTTAGTGTGAGTAGCTGGTTTATCGGGGGTGCCATGAATCTGGCAGGGCCGATCCAATATCTTGTCGAGATTGGATGGTCCATCTCTACTTTCCTTGAATGGCTTTTTCCGTTGACCGGATTTGGAGTCGCTGAATCTGGCATGGACTGCCGTGTCATGCGTTCTTTTGTTATCATTGTGGCGCTGGTGCTTATTGCGTCATGGCTTGCCGTTGCCGTCTCGAACTTCAGAGGTGCCCGGATTGCTGGCGCTGTTGCTTCTACGAGCGAGCCAGCTGTCTTCTCCCGCCCAAAAGCGGGTCATTAGAGCGGTAAGGGTTGCCACGGATTTTGGTTTTTCTTGACCGAGGTGGCGGGCGAGCAAGTCATCCCGGACGTTGTGTTTGAAGGCCGCAAGGGCTTCGGCATCTGGACAGTCGACAATTTGATTCTTTTTAATTAAGAACTTGGTCCAGAGCTCCCTGGCTGACTCTCTGGGCTGCTGGATGATGTGACTTAAGTCATCGGCGTCTGGCGGCCGGACATATGTGCCTTGGAAGTTATTGCGAAAGGCGTCTTCTAGGTCTTCCCAGCTGCCAACGGAGTTCTCGGGAAGGCTGTTTAGCCAGTGTCGCGCTGGTCCCCTTAATTTTAGTGGGAGATATTTGATGGCGTGTGAAAGTGCAACTATCCCTTGGTGGTTTTACTAATGATTAACAACATATAGCTCAATGAGCTAACACTATTTCAAGACAAATATTTCGGGAAAGCTCAATGATTGGCATGGCATGGATTAGAAAGTGGACCCCTCAAAATGCTAAGGACAAAAGATTGGCTCAAACTCAAAGCACAAGACTCTACATTTTATTTTTAGTGATCCAAGATCACATTGAGTCCATAGGAAAAGCCAATACTATCAAAAGGGGGTGAGGTGTTGCTTAATGAGTTTCTTGCTCAAAAAGCTTAGTGATATGCTCCAAAACCCCTCAACTACTTTCTCATATCCACATATGTCCCAAACCAAAAGTCAAACTCGGCCCCACCGAAACTTTGTATCCGGCGCCACCGAGTTCTCTTGACATAGCCACTGCCACAAACCCTAGTCACTTCGGTCTCACCGATAGGGATCTTGGTCTCACCGAGATGGGATTGCAAACTCTTTGTTTCCCTTCGTAATGTTTCGGTCTAACCGAGATGGGCGATCGGTCCCACAGAGTCTACAGTGCAAACTCCGTTTCCTTTTCGTAACGCTTTGGTCCTACCGAGACGAGCGAATCGGTCCCACCGAGTTTGCCTGACCAACTCTCTGTTTGTCTATTACCAAAATCGGTCCCACCGAGTTTGTGTAATCGGTCTCACTGAGATTACGTTATGCCCTAACCCTAATAAAATCGGTAACACCGAGTTGACATATCGGTCCCACTGAAAATCCTAACGTTCACATTATGAACCAAATCGATCCGACCGAGTTTTCTAATTCGGTGCCACCGAGTTTGGTGATTTGTGTGTAACGGTTAGATTTTGTGTGGAGGCTATATATACCCCTCCACCCACTCTTCATTCGTGGAGAGAGCCATCAGAACATGCCAACACTTCCAACATATATTTTCTGAGAGAGAACCACCTACACTTGTGTTGAGGTCAAGATATTCCATTCCAACCACATAAATCTTGATCTCTAGCCTTCCCCATGTTGCTTTCCACTCAAATCATCTTTCTACCAAATCCAATCCTATGAGAGAGAGAGAGAGTTGAGTGTTGGGGAGACTATCATTTGAAGCACAAGAGCAAGGAGTTCATCATCAACACACCATCTATTACCTTTTGGAGAGTGGTGTCTCCTAGATTGGCTAGGTGTTACTTGGGAGCCTCCGTCAAGATTGTGCTGTTGAACCAAGGAGTTTGTACGGGCAAGGAGATCGCCTACTTCGTGAAGATCTACCCTAGTGAGGCAAGTCCTTCGTGGGCGATGGCCATGGTGGGATAGACAAGGTTGCTTCTTCGTGGACCCTTCGTGGGTGGAGCCCTCCGTGGACTCACGCAACCGTTACCCGTCGTGGGTTGAAGTCCCCATCAACATGGATGTACAATAGCACCACCTATCGGAACCACAGATAAAAAATCTCCGTGTCTACATTGTGTTTGCTCCCTCCAAACTCCTTCCTTTACCTTCATATGCAATTGTTTTACATTCCGCTGCTATACTCTTAGAATTGCATGTGTAGGTTGATTACTTGATTTGTGCTAAGTTGCTAAAATCTGCCAAGACTTAAAATTGGGAAAATGCTAGATTTTTATTTGGTCAAGTAGTCTAATCACCCCCCTAGACATACTTTCGATCCTACAATTGGTATCAGAGCTTTGGTCTCCATTTGCTTTGATTTCCACAGCTTTTGGTGATCATAGCCTTGGTTTCACAACCTAGAAGAGTATGGCATCTAGCGAGGGAAATTACCACCGTAGAGGTCCTTACTTTGATGGTACTAATTTTGCTAGTTGGAAGCATAAGATGAAAATGCATATTCTTGGACATAACCCCGCCGTTTGGGCTATTGTGTGTATTGGCTTGCAAGGTGAATTCTTTGATGAGAGAGAAGCGAACCGTTTAAGCTACCGCGGAAGAGTTGAAGATGCTACAATACAACACTCAAGCTAAAACCGGCGGATCTCGGGTAGGGGGTCCCGAACTGTGCCTCTGAGGTCGATGGTAACAGGAGACGGGGGACACGATGTTTGCCCAGGTTCGGGCCCTCTCTATGGAGGTAAAACCCTACTTCCTGCTTGGTTGATCTTGATGAATATGAGTATTAGAAGAGTTGATCTACCTCGAGATCGTAATGGCTAAAACCCTAAAAGTCTAGCCTGTATGACTATGATTATCATTGTCTGTCTCTATGGACTAAGCCCTTCGGTTTATATAGACACCGGAGGGGACTAGGGTTGTACAAAGTAGGTTATAGAGAAAGGAATCTTCACATCAGGACGCCAAGCCCGCCTTCCACGCCAAGGAGAGTCCTATCCGTACACGGGAGAGAGTCTTCGGTCTTGTATCTTCACAGCCCATCAATCCGGCCCACATATCATAGTCCGGACGCCCGAGGACCCCCTAATCCAGGTCTCCCTCAAAGACTGCCACAAAGCCTAGTGGACCGAGTCCTTTGGCTCATAGCAGTTCCGCGCCTGCGACCGCTATTGTTCCAACCTCGAGGCCTACGCCAGCACCTCCGTCGACTCCCACCACCGTCTACCCCCTGTGCAATGTCCCGGAGGATCAAGTGGGGGCAAGCAAGGAGGCCCTGATTTAGGTCGGGCTGAAGTGCGGCCGGCTGAAGGACGCATACGACACTAGCAAGGAGTTGTAGACCAACGTGCGACTAAGTACCATTGTGAGTAAAATTTTCAATCCAAGTTTCTGGATTTCCAGTTTCTTTCCTCGTGGTAGAATTTCCATTAGTGGGTTTGCGCAGGGCAAACCCACCGGGTGTTTTCGATCCAGTGGGGGCATGCTGAGTGCTCCCACTGGGTGTAGTCCCTGAGGATCCGTTTAATGGAAGTAGTCGGCGGGAGTCTTAGAACCTATGTTTTTTTGTTGAGATCGTTTACACTCGGTGTAGTCGGTGCGTTCCCTGGTGTTTTTGATCCATCGGGGGCATGCTGAGTGAACCCACTAGGTGTAGTCCTCGAGGCTACCGCTGACTGGAAGCAGTCGGTGGTGGTCTTAGAGTCTATGGCGTCTTTGCTCTGGGGCTAACTTCCATTGTATACATACATACATACATACATATCATCAACACAATTCATTTTCCAGTACACGCTGAGTCAACCCACTGGGTGTACTCCCGAGACTACTACTGATTGTGGGCAATCGGTTGTAGTCTTTAGAACTGTTCCTACCGTGTGGCTCTCGGAGTGCACGACCACACTCGGCAGGCCGAGGGGGTATTCTGATGAGATGAGGGAAAGGATCATCTTCATTGCTGACTCGGTGTTCGGTCGAATGATAGTAGATCAGGGTGTTGTTGTCCTCATTCTTCTTCATTGCTGACTCAGAAGTCAGCCGAATGACCGTGAACTTTAATGTAATTAATGTTGATTTTATCCATGCCTTCCGACTGACTATTTCTTGTATGGTGTAGAGAGCTGCAAGATGGGATCACATTATGCCGACCTAGAGAAGGAAGTGGTATCGCTCCAAGTGGACCTAGAAGCGGAGAAAAACAAGGGTGCCCGACTGGAGAAGGAGAAGAAGACCCTGGGAGGTTAGTTACTTTCCTTTGTTGGTGGTTTGCATTTTTTTTCTCCCTTGATCCTAGTCAATTCGCTTGGACAAACGTTCGTAGCGAGAATGCTCAACTCATAAAGAGGCCCAAGACTTCTATTTCTTTAGATACCATGAAGCAGGCTCTGGAAGACAAGGACAAACAGCTGGCGCTAGCTCAGAAGGAGGCTGATACGTCTCCGTTGTATCCATAATTTTTTATTGTTCCATGCAATATATTCTACAACTTTTACATACTTTTGGCAAATTTTTATACTATTTTTGGGACTAACATATTGATCCAGTGCCAGTTCCTGTTTGTTGCATGTTTTTTGTTTCGCAGAACATCCATATCTAACGCAATCCAAACGCGATAAAAACTTACAAAGATTTTTTTGGAATATATGTGATTTTTGCGAAAAAGAATCAACGCAAGACGATGCCCAAGGTGGCGACAAGGTAGGGGCGCGCCCTGGGCCCTTGTGGCCATCCCTTAAGGCGGTTGGTGCCCTTCTTCGACCGCAAGAAAGCTAATATCCAGATAAAAAGCGTGTTAAAATTTCAGCCCAATCGGAGTTACATATCTCTGGGAATTTAAGAAACGGTGAAAGGCCAGAATCTGGGAGCGCAGAAACAGAAGGAAACAGAGAGATATCTAATCTCGGAGGGGCTCCTGCCCCTCCGCCGCCCTGGAGGCCATGGAACAGAGGGGAAACCCTTCTCCCATCTAGGGGGAAGGTCGAGGAAGAAGAAGAAGGAGGTAGGCTCTCTCCCCCTCTCTCCAGGTGGCACCGGAACGCCGCCGAGGCCATCATCGTGACGACGATCTACACCAACAACTTCGCCGCCGTCATCACCAACCCCCCCCCCCTGTATGAAGCGGTGGAACACCCCTTGTCCCGGCTGTAATATCTACTTAAACATGGTGCTCAACTCTATATATTATTTCCCAATGATGTATGGCTATCCTATGATGTTTGAGTAGATCCATTTTGTCCTATGGGTTAATTGATGATCGTGATCGGTTTGAGTTGCATGTTTTATTTTGGTGTTGTTCTATGGTGCTCTCTGTGTCGCGCAAGCGTGAGGGGTCCCCGCTGTGGGGTTTTCAACATGTTCATGATTTTCTTATGGTGGGTTGCTAGAGTGATAGAAGCTTAAACCCGAGTAAGTCGGTTGTTTGCGTATGGGAGTAAAGAGGACTTGACACTTTAATGCTATGGTTAGGTTTTACCTTAATGATCTTTAATAGTTACAGATGTTTGCTAGAGTTCCAATCATAAGTGCATATGATCCAAGAAGAGAAAGTATGTTAGCATATGTCTCTCCCTCATATAAAATTGCAATAATGATCACCGGTCTAGTTAATTATCGATTGCCTAGGGACAAATAACTTTCTTGCGACAAAAAGCTCTCTACTAAAACTAATTTAGTTGTTTCTTTATCTAGACAGCCCCTAGTTTTTATTTACGTGCTCTTTATTATCTTGCAAACCTATCCTACAACACCTACAAAGTACTTTTAGTTTCATACTTGTTCTAGGTAAGGCGAATGTTAAGCGTGCATAGAGTTGTATCGGTGGTCGATAGAACTTGAGGGAATATTTGTTCTACCTTTAGCTCCTCGTTGGGTTCAACACTCTTAGTTATCGAAAGAGGCTACAACTGACCCCCTATACTTGTGGGTTGTCAAGACCTTTTTCTGGCGCCGTTGGCGGGGAGCAATAGCGTGGGGTGAATATTCTCGTGTGTGGTTGTTTGCTTTATCACTAAGTATATTTTATTTGCTGTTCTAAGTTGTTCTCTATCTTTAGTTATGGATATGGAACACGAAATACCAAAAAAAATTAGGTTTACTTGCTACTCATGAAGATGGGGAACCTCCTAAAACCCTCGATGCTCATTATGTGCAAGATATTATGCACTACTTTAATAATCCTGAGAAAACCCCATTCGATTATATAATGGGAGACACGTTGGATCAGCGTGAATACTTTTGGGATTATCACTTGACTCAAAAAGGGAAAATGTTATGGGATCAAATTCATATGTTGCATTGGTATGCTCGGAATTTATGCTTGAGATATGATTATACTTGTTGCTCTAGGATGAAGGCTCCACACCTTCCATTTTCATGTAAATTTAATGATAACGAAACCTTGGCTTCTTATGCTAATGGTATTTATGATTACTATGATGTGGAATGAATAGAAGAATTCGTTGCTTTTAAGGGTGCTTATGAAATTGAATCTTTGTTTCAAAAGTATGAAGATTTTGATGATGATGTTTATAGGCCTGAAAATTTTGCTATACTTAAATATTGCTACGAGAATTATGAATATAATTCCGATATTGATGTGTTTATTGAGAAAGTCTCTGCTGCCCAAGCAGAGACTAATATTTTGCAGGAATTTATGGAAGAAGAAATTGATGACACTGTGAGCTCATTAGATGAAAAAGATGAGGAGGAGAGCGAAGAACAAAAGGAGTAAGAGCGGATTGATCACCCGTGCCCACCTTCTAATGAGAGTAACTCTTTATCCCGCACATTGTTTATTTCCCTTCGTGCTTACCGAAGGATGAATGCTATGATGATTGCTATGATCCTTTTGATTCGTTTGAAATATCCCTTTTTGATGAACTTGATACTTGCTATGTTTGTGGCCATGATGCCATTATGAATGATGCTTATGGAGATGAACTTGCTATAGTTCCTTATGTTAAGAATGAAATTGTTGCTATTGCACCAACACATGATAGTCCTATTATCTTTTTGAATTCTCCCAGCTACACTATATCGGAGAAGTTTGCGCTTATTAAGGATTATATTGATGGGTTGCGTTCTACTATTGCACATGATGATTTTGATAGATATAATATGCATGTGCTTGCTGCTACTACTTGCAATTATTATAAGAGAGGAACTACATCTCTGCCTCTCTATGTTTCCAATACGATAAAATCGCAGGAAACTGTTTATGCTATGTATTGGCCTTTACTTGATGTGCGTGAATTGTTCTCTTATGACATGCCGATGCATAGGAAGAGAGTTACACTTCGTTGTTGCATGAAATATATTACTTTGTGCTCACTACTAAATTACAAATCATTGTAAATTAAAATTGGCTTTGATATACCTTGGGATCCGGGTGGATCCATTACTTGAGCACTATATGCCTAGCTTAATGGCTTTAAAGAAAGCGCTGCCAGGGAGACAACCTGGAAGTTTTAGAGAGTCGTTTATTTCTGTTGAGTGCTTTTATAAAGTTTAATAAAAATTAAGTGGGGAACCTAAAGCTTTTCAAAAATAAAAGTGAAAGTGAGAAAGATGAAACATCGTTGAAGTGGGGGACGTCCTTGAACTTTGTTCATGCCCATGGAAACTTTGTGAATCTCGATTACAGAAACTTTTCAACAAAAATAATTATCCCCTTGTATGAATCCATTTTATTATAAAATTAATGTGCCAATATTTGCCTTTAGGATGATTAGATTGCTTGTTTGGTTTGTGCAGTGCAAAAACAGAAACTTTCGCTGTAGCACGTGAATTTTCCTTTTTTACTAGGACGTCAAATGTTTCTGAAATTTTTTGCACAATACTTATATGCAAATTGTTTATTTTTTACTATTTTTTCAGAATTTTTGGAGTTGCATAAGTTTGTTAGATGTTCAGATTTCTACAGACTATCCTGTTTAAGATAGATTCTGTTTTTGATGCACTGTTTTGCTAGTTTTCATGAAACTATCGATTCTATCGGTGGTATAAGCCATGGAGAAGTTATAATATAGTAGCTACAATGCAAAAATAAAATATGAATGGGTTTGCAATAGTAATTAAAGTGGTGATTTGTTTTATTATACTAACGGATCTCACGAGGGTTTTGTTAAGTTTTGTGTGATTGAAGTTTTCAAGTTTTGGGTGAGATCATGATGGATGAAGGAATAAGGAGTGGCAAGAGCCTAAGATTGGGGATGCCCGAGGCACCCCAAGGTAATATTCAAGGACTTCCAAGCAGCTAAGCTTGGGGATGCCCCGGAAGGCATCCCCTCTTTCTTCTAACGATCATCGGTAATTTTACTTGGAGCTATATTTTTATTCGTCACATGATATGCGTAAATCTTGAAGCGTCGTGTGCTTTCTATTTTTCTTTTAAATGCACCATGCTGGTATGAGGTAGTCCTCGGTTGATTTATAGAATGCTCTTTGCACTTCACTTATATCTTTTGAGTATGGCTTTATAGAATGCTTCATGTGCTTCACTTATATCATTTCAAATTTGGATTGTCTGTTTCTCTTCACATAGAAAACCACCATTTGTAGAATGCTCTTTTGCTTCACTTATATTTGTTTGAGTGTGGGCATATCTTTTGTAGAAAGAATTGAACTCTCTTGCTTCACTTATATCTATTGAGAGAGTCATTAGGAATTGGTCATTCACATGGTTAGTCATAAAATCCTACATAGAACTTGTAGATCACTTAATATGATATGTTTGATTCCTTGCAATAGTTTTGCAATATAAAGATGGTGATATTAGAGTCATGCTAGTGAGTAATTGTGGATTGGTAAGAATACTTGTGTTAAAGTTTGTGATTCCCGTAGCATGCACGTATGGTGAACCGTTATGAAATGAAGTCGGAGCATGATTTATTTATTGATTGTCATTCTTTGTGCGGAGGTCGGGATCGTGCGATGGTTAACTCCTACCAACCCTTCCCCTAGGAGCATGCGCATAGTACTTTTTTTCGATAGCTAATAGACTTTTGCGATAAGTATGTGAGTTCTTTATGACTAATGTTGAGTCCATGGATTATATGCACTCTCACCCTTCCACCATTGCTAGCCTCACTTTCACCGGTGCAATAAATCCACCATATACCTTCCTCAAAACAGCCACCACACCTACCTATATGGCATTTCCATAGCCATTCCTAGATATATCGCCATGCAACTTCCACCGTCCCGTTTATTATGACACGCATCATCATTGTCATATTGCTTTGCATGATCGTAAGATAGCTAGCGTGATGTTTTCATTGCTTCTCCATTTTTTGATGTCATTGCTACGCTAGATCATTGCACATCCTGATACACTGCCAGAGGCATTCATATAGAGTCATATTGTTCTAGATATCATTGTAATATTGACTTGTAAGTAAATGAAAGTGTGATGATCATCATTATTAGAGCATTGTCCCAGTGAGGAAAGGATGATGGAGACTATGATTCCCCACAAGTCGGGATGAGACTCCGGACAAAAAAAGGGTGACCAAAAGAAAGAGGAAAAAAAGAGAAAAAAAACCAAAAAATGAGAGAAAAAGAGAGAAGGGACAATGTTACTATCCTTTTCCACACTTTTGCTTCAAAGTAGCACCATGTTCTTCATGATAGAGAGTCTCCTATTTTGTCACTTTCATATTTTACTAGTGGGAATTTTTCATTATAGAACTTGGCTTGTATGTTCCAACGATGGGCTTCCTCAGATGCCCTAGGTCTTCATGAGCAAGCAAGTTGGATGCACACCCACTTAGTTTCCTTTTGAGCTTTCATACACTTATAGCTCTAGTGCGTCCGTTGCATGGCAATCCCTACTCACTTGCATCGATATCGATTGATGGGCATCTCCATAGCCCGTTGATACGCCTAGTTGATGTGAGACTATCTCCTTCTTTTTCTCTTCTCCACAACCACCATATTCTATTCCACCTATAGTGCTATGTCCATGGCTCACGCTCATGTATTGTGTGAAAGTTCAAAAGGTTTGAGAATACTAAAGTATGAAACAATTGCTTGCCTAAACCCAGGGTTGTGCATGATTTAAATACTTTGTGTGGTGAAGATGGAGCATAGCCAGACCATATGGTTTTGTAGGGATAACTTTCTTTGGCCATGTTATTTTTGAAAAGACATGATTGCTTTGTTAGTATGCTTGAAGTATTATTGTCGTAATGTCAAATGATAGACTGTTGCTTTGAATCACTCGTGTCTTAATATTAATGCCATGATTAGATTATATGATCAAGATTATGTTAGGTAGCATTCCACATCAAAAATTATCTTTTTTATTATTTACCTACTCGAGGACAAGCAGGAATTAAGCTTGGGGATGCTGCTACATCTCCGTCGGATCTATAATTTTTCATCGTTCCATGCCAATATTCTACAACTTTTACATACTTTTGGCAAACTTTTATACTATTTTTGGGACTAACATATTGATCCAGTGCCCAGTGTCAGTTCCTGTTTGTTGCATGTTTTTTGTTTCATAGAAAATCCATATCTAATGGAGTCCAAACGCGATAAAAACTTACGGAGTTTTTTTTTGAATATATGTGATTTTTGGGTAAAACAATCAACGTGAGACGACGCCCGAGGCGGCGACAAGGCAGGGGGGCGCGCCCAAGGGGGTAGGGAGCGCCCTGGGCCCTTGTGGCCACCCGTAAGGTGGTTGGTGCCCTTCTTCGGCCGCAAGAAAGCTAATATCCATATAAAAATCATGTTAAAATTTCAGCCCAAGCGGAGTTATGGATCTCCGGGAATTTAAGAAACGGTGAAAGGCCAGAATCTGGGAGCGCAGAAACAGAGATAGAGATCCAATCTCGGAGGGGCTCCCGCCCCTCCGCCGCCATGGAGGCCATGGAACATAGGGGATACCTTTCTCCCATCTAGGGGGAAGTTTAGGGAAGAAGAAGGAGGGCTCTCTCTCCCCCTCTCCCGGTGGCACCGGAACGCCGCCGAGGCCATCATCGTGACGGAAATCTACACCAACAACTTTGCCACCGTAATCACCAACTCTCTCCCCCTCTATGCAGCGGTGTAACACCCCGTCTCCCCTCTATAATCTCTACTTAAACATGGTGCTCAACGCTATATATTATTTCCCAATGATGTATGGCTATCCTATGATGTTTGAGTAGATCTGTTTTGTCCTATGGGTTAATTGATAATCGTGATCGGTTTGAGTTGCATGTTTTATTTTGGTGTTGTCCAATGGTGCTCTCCTTGTCACGCACGCATGAGGGGTCCCCGCTATAGGGTTTGCAATATGTTCATGATTTTCTTATGGTGGGTTGCTAGAGTGACAGAAGCGTTAACCCGAGTAAGTAGGTTGTTTGCGTATGGGAGTAAAGAGGACTTGATACTTTAATAATATGGTTGGGTTTTACCTTAATGATGTTTAGTAGTTACAGATGTTTGCTAGAGTTCCAATCATAAGTGTGTATGATCCAAGAAAAGAAAGTACGTTAGCTTATGCCTCTCCCTCATATAAAATTGCAATAATGATCACCGGTCTTGTTATCGATTGCCTAGAGACAAATAACTTTCTTCCGAGAAATAGCTCTCTACTAAAACTAATTTAGTTGTTTCTGTATCTAAACAACCCCTAGTTTTTATTTACGTGCTCTTTATTATCTTGCCAACCTATCCTACAACACCTACAAAGTACTTCTAGTTTCATACTTGTTCTAGGTAAAGCGAACGTTAACCGTGCATAGAGTTGTATCGGTGGTCGATAGAACTTGAGGGAATATTTGTTCTACCTTTAGCTCCTCGTTGGGTTCGACACTCTTACTTATCGAAAGAGGCTACAACTGATCCCCTATACTTGTGGGTTATCAGAGGCCAAGACCAAGACCAAGCTCGCTGAGGAGAAGCTGTCATCAGTCAGCAAGTTAGAGGAGGAGATCATGACCCTCAGAGCCGTTGTCACAATGGTGAAAGCTGAATCCGCCGGGTGGGAGAAGAAATGTAAGGACTAAGCGTCTGCCTCTGAACAAGAGAAGAAGAATTTGGTGGAGAAGGTTAGCTAGCTCCTTGAGAAGAAGAACGCACTCGAGCAGTACATCGATGATTTTTGCAGAGAGATGAACGAGAAGCTTGCCGGTAAGACCTTCGACTGAGTGTAATCCATTCACTCCCTTATTCACTCATTGACTTTTGGCGTTGCTTCCTCATGACAGAGTACTGCCTCGACGAGAAGTTGGAGACGGGGCGGACCGAGTGGGACCTGGACCCCAGAAGGCAGATAGTCAATGATAAGGCCTCCCTCGCCGTCCTCCGACTGGATGAACACCTCGACAACGCCTTAGGCTACATCACTTGCCTACGCAGCACCATGGGAAGAATCGACAAGGAGCTGCAGTCCGGCGAGTCCGTCCAGACGGATCTGGAATCCATGATGAGGCAACTGAATGAAATCCCTGCCCGAGTGCAGGCATGGAAGAAGTTGGCAGCTCGCAGTGGTGCTGATGTTGCCTTTTCACTCGTCTGCATCCATTGCAAGGATGTGGACGAGGAGAAGTTGAAGAACCTTTGAGTGATCAACAAGAAGAAGCTCAAATTCGAGGATTTCATGGAGACATTCGTCGAGGCTGCTATGTGCAGTGCTGATGGGATCAATCTGGAGTCGTTCGTCAAGCCGGCTAGCCCTCAGCCGGATGCCGCAAAAACTTGCTTGATTTGAATTCGCCCTGGAATGCCGGGTGGTTAATATAACCGTAAACTCTGACAAGCTTTGAGCTTGCTTATTCTGCTTTTGCTTTGAACAGGTTGAAGCTTTTGATTTGAGAACTTTGAGTCCTTATTTGCTTTTGTGTTTTTAGACTTAGGCGAAAGCTGGCCCGTGGCTAAGCCCCCCGAGTGTGGAGCATGTCCTCATTCGGATCGTTTTACAACTTAGGAAAAAGCTGGTCCACGGCTAAGCCCCCGAGTGTGGAGCTTGTCCTCACTCGGATCGTTTTTGAATTTAGGTGAAAGCTGGTTCGCGGCTAAGCCCCTGAGTGTGGAGCATGTCCACACTCGGAATGTTTTCGAACTTACGCGGAAACTGGTCCGTGGCAAGGCCCCCGAGTGTGGAGCATGTCCTCACTCGGATCGTTTTTAAACTTAGGCAAAAACTGGTCCGCGGCTAAGACCTCGAGTGTGGAGCAACTCCTCACTCAGATCATTTTCTAACTTAGGCGAAAGCTAGTTTGCGGCTAAGCCCCCGAGTGTGGAGCATGTCCTTACTCAGAATGTTTTTGAACTTAGGTGAAAACTAGTCCGCCACTAAGCCCCCGAGTGTCGAGCATGTCCTCACTCGGATCGTTTTTGAACTTAGGCGAAAGCTGGTTCGCGGCTAAGCCAATTGACCCACTGGGAGCGTGTTAGTTTCCCAATGCTATTAGTCACCTGAGTGAAAATGCGGCTCTAGGCTGAACTAGACAATATACAGGAAAAGTAAGACTTTTATCCATCTAAGTTCATTCGGGAAACTATTACAACAGAGAAATTTATTCTAAGTGTAAAACTTGTGGAGCAGGTCCGCGTTCCAAGTTCTGGGCTCTTCTATCTCTTTGCTAAAATTGTAGAGTCGGTAAGACCCATTATTCAGGACCTTCGATATGGCGAAGGGCCCCTCCCACGGGGGCGCTAGCTTGTGAGGCTTCTGTTGGTCCACTCGGAGGACCAGATCACCTTCCTGGAAGGCCCGCCCTCGGACGTGTCTGTCGTGGTAGCGACGCAGGTCTTCTTGGCACAACGTCGACCTTATGAGCGCCAACTCACGTTCCTCCTCCAAGAGGTCGAGACCGTCTTGACGTGCTTCTTATGATTTGGTCTCCGAGTAAAGATCCACTCAAGAGGAGTTGTGAAGTAGCTCACTCGATAAGATCGCTTCTGACCCGTACACCATGAAGAACATAGTTCGATTGGTGGATCTGTTTGGGGTCATCCGCAAGCCCCAGAGGACCGATGGTAGCTCGGCGACCAGGCTCCCGCCGCATGTGTCAGGTCATGCATAAGGCGAGGCTTCAGCCCTTGGAGTATCAATCCATTCGCTCGTTCCACTCGCCCATTCGACTGCGGGTGAGCCACAGAGGCGTAATCGACCCGAGTGCCATGGTAATAATAGAACTCGCGGAACTCATCCAAATTGAAGTTGGATCCATTGTCGGTGATGATATTGTGGGGGACTCCAAATCTGAAGACTATTTCCTTGATGAACTGTATGGCGGTCGACGAGACCAGGTTGTTTATAGGCTTTGCTTCAATCCACTTAGTGAACTTGTCGACTGCCACCAACATATGTGTAACACCACTTGTCCCATTCCTAAGAGAGCAGACCATGACAAGTCCCAACATAGTGAATGGCCAGGTGAGGGGGGTTGTCTTTAGTGCAAACGCCGGCTTGTGCGACTGGTTCGCATAGAACTGGCACCCGACTCATCGGTCCACTATGTCTTGGGTGGCTTCATTGGCTCGCGGCCAAAAGAAATTGGCCCTGAACGCCTTGGCGACCAATGTCCGAGAGGATGCGCGATGTCCGTAGGTTCCCGATCGAATGAATTTCTTGCAGAATATGTTATGCTTCTTTCGGCATATTTCGCGCTGAGTGACCCCGGAGGTGCTTTTCTTGTAAAGTGGATCGCCTATTGATGACCCACATGTATAGGGGATTAATCGTAGTCCTTTTGATAAGTAAGAGTGTCGAACCCAACGAGGAGCAGAAGGAAATGACAAGCTATTTTCAGCAAGGTATTCTCTGCAAGCATTGAAATTATCGGTAACAAATAGTTTGGTAGAAAAGTAATTCGTAACGGGTAATAAGTAACAAGTGTAAAAAAGGTGCAGCAAGGTGGCAAAATCCTTTCTATATCAAAGGATATGCCTGGACAAACTCTTATATAAAGCAAAGCGCTCTCGAGGACACATGGGAATTATCATCAAGTTGGTTTTCATCATGCTCATATGATTCGAGTTCGCTACTTTGATAATGTGATATGTGGGTGGAACGGTGCTTGGGTGTTGTCCTTACTTGGACAAGCCTCCCACTTATGGTTAACCCCTCTCGCAAGCATCCGCAACTACGAAAGAAGAATTAAGATAAATCTAACCATAACATTAAACATGTGGATCCAAATCAGCCCCTTATGAAGCAACACATAAATTAGGGTTTAAGCTTCTGTCACTCTCGCAACCCATCATCTACTTGCTACTTCCCAATGCCTCACCCTAGGCCCAAATCATAGTGAAGTTTCATGTAATCGACGTTCACATAACACCACTAGAGGAAAGACAACATACATCTCATCAAAATATCGAACGAATACCAAATTCACATGATTACTTATAACAAGACTTCTCTCATGTCCTCAGGAACAAAAGTAACTACTCACAAATCATGTTCATGTTCAAGATTAGAGGGGTATTGAATATATTTAAGGATCTGAACATATGATCTTCAACCAAATAAACCAACTAGCATAAACTATGAGGAGTAATCAACACTACTAGCAACCCACAGGTACCAATCTCACGTTTTGAGACAAAGATTGAATACAAGAGATAAACTAGGGTTTGATATGAGATGGTGCTGGTGAAGGTGTTGATGAAGATCCTCCCACAATGAGAGGATCATTGGTGACGATGATGGCTTAGATTTCCCCCTTCCGGAGGAAAGTTTCCCCGGCAGAATCGCTTCGCCCGAGCCCTAGATTGCTTCTGCCCAGGTTCCGCCTCGAGATGACAGCGCTTCGTTCTGAAAGTCTCTCTTATTTTTCTAGGTCAAAACACTTCATATAGCACAAGATGGGCATGGGAGGCTATCTAGGGGGCCCACAAGCTCAGGGGGCGCCCTGGGGGGTAGAGCGCGGCCCCGGGCTTGTGGCCACCTGGTGGGTCCCTTCCGGGTATTTCTTCGCCCAATATTTTTTACATATTCCAAAATAATTCTCTGTGAAGTTTCAGGACATTTGGAGTTGTGCAGAATAGGGTTCTCATATTTGCTCCTTTCCTAGAATTCCAGTTGCCGGCATTCTCCCTCTTCATGTGAATCTTGTAAAATAAGAGAAAAAAGGTATGAGAATTGCACCATAAAGTGAAGTAACAATCCATAATGCAATAATTATCAACATAAAAACATGATGCAAAATGGACATATGAACTCCCCCAAGCTTAGACCTCGCTTGTCCTCAAGCGAAAGCCGAAATCGATAATCATGACCACATGTTTAGCGATAGAGGTGTCGATAAAACAAAATACGGACATGAAGGCATCATGATTATCGTTAGAACAACAATTTATTTTGTCATATAAATTCTCATGCTAATGTGATAGTTCGTTCACAAGGAAAAGTATGAACCATAAACTTCATTGAAAACTAACAAACTATGATGCAAGTCATTGATGCGATTGCAATTTGTTATAATGTTAGAAAGAGTCAATGTAACAGCTTTTATTTAGCAAGTTCACATACTCAACCATCATTTATTCTTTCATAATTGCTAACACTCACATGATACTTATGAGCAAAGCTTCAGTCAGACACATAGAAAGATAGGGGCTTATAATTTCGCCTCCCAACCATTTACCTCAAGGGTAATGTCAAAAATAGTAATTCATGCTCACCTACATCCGAGTGGATATGTGTGTCTAGATCTTTCTCAAACACATAGTGCTTGCCAAAAAGAGAAAAATAAAAGGAATGGTGAAGATCACCATGACTCTTGCATAAAGGTAGGTAATTTATAAGTAAAATACATGCCCTTCACAGAGGGAATCATAGGTTGTCATGTGCTTTTTATTTGGATGCATAAAATCTTAATGCAAAGGAACATCACTTTATATTGCCACTTGTGACAGTGAACTTTATTATGCAGTTCATCGCTTTTATTTCTTCCCCATCACAAGTTCGTACAAAGCTTATTTTCCTCACACTAAAAAATAATACATGATTAGGGAGCAATTTTTATTGCTTTGCACCGATGACAACTTACTTGAAGGATCTTACTCAATCCATGGGTAGATATAGTGGACTCTCATGACATGAAATAGGGTTAACGATTTTTGGATGCACAAGTAGTATCTCCACTTGGTGCGGAATTTTGGCTAGCATGGGTTGAAAAGAAAGCTCCACATGTTGGAGGATCCATGACAATATAACTTCTATTCGGATATAAGAAAACAAGACCCATTACATTGTCTTCCTTGTCTAACATCAACTTATTAGCATATAATATTTTAATGAGGGCTCACAATCATAAAAGATGTCCAAGATAATGTATTTATATGTAAAACCTCTCTTTCTTTATTACTTTTGATTAATTGCAACAATGACCGAAACTATGTTTGTCAACCTTCAATAAATTTCATGCCTTATACTTCTTATATGTGAAGTCATCACTCTCCATAAGATTAATATATAATCTTTTATTTCCTTTATTCTTTTTCATCTCTAAGATCAAAGCAAGAAAGTAAAACACTTAACTCAAACTAATCTTTATTATATAACTCTCATACTCGATTAAATAGATAGATTACGAAGCAAAAACTTTAAGACTAAATCATACTAAAACTTTTATTCTACTAGATCATGATTTAACCAAAAGGGTCGAACATTTTGGGCCAAATGAAAAAAAATTGTCTTACTTATGACACTTCTATGACGATAATTGTGACAAAACCCGGTATCATCATAGATGTGGTGGGCTCATACTTCTATGACAAATAATCATGACAGAAAATGGGCTTTTCATCCTGGGCGGGCCGGAGACGCAGCTGCATGATATTCTTTGGGCCGTCCATGACAGAAAAAACCGTGGTAGAAGTGAGGGCGAGGAAAATATCGGGGAGTTCCCGGTTACGGTGGGTGGTCGGGGGCCGAGCGATGTGCGTTTCTCTGCTACGAACGCGGGTGTGTGTGAGGCGTTCGGCTGTAACTGAACCTGAGCGAGGAATTGGGCTCTAACTGAACCCGAGCGATTGCACTGCAGGCTACGCGTTACTGAACCTGAGCGATCGATCGATCCCTTGCTGTTAACTGAACCCGAGTGATTCCTTCACTACTGCTGCTAACTGAAGCCGATCGAACACTACTGGCTCCTTCCCTTGATGAATAGTGAGCGTTGTTGGGGGGTTTGGATGAACAGTTCCCCATGGGGGGTTGGATGAACAGTTCCCGGTGGAGGGTTGGATGAACAGGACCCCGTGGTAGTAGAGGCCGTTGCCGCTGGATGAACAGTACCCCGATCGATCGAGCCGGTGGATGAACAGGACCCCGTGGAGGGCTGGATGAACAGTAGCCGATGGAGGTCTGGATGAACAGTAGCCGATGGAGGGCTGGATGAACAGTAGGCGGTGGAGGGCTGGATGAACAGTAGCCGGTGGAGGGGTGATTGAACAGGACCCCGTGGAGAGGGCTGGTTGAACAGTAGCCGGTGGAGGAGCGCGCGGTGGAGGCTGGATGAACAGGAGCCCGTGAATGAACAGTCGCAGGTGGAGGCTGGAGGAGGTCGACGGTGGATGAGCAGGAGCCCGTGGAGGCAGTCGACGGTGGATGAACAGTAGCCCGTGGAGGCAGTCGATGGTGGAGATGAACAGTATCCCGTGGTGTCCCGTTTTGCGGTACACCACACCCCTCCCAATGAACAGGACCCATGCTTCGACCGTAGCGCTCCAACACAAGTCCGTTTCCTCTGTTTTGCGGTATGCCACACCCCTCCCGATCAACAGGACCCCGTCGATCGTAGGGGGTCTGTTTCCTCCGTTTTACGGTACGCCAGACCCCTCCCGATGAACAGGATCCCGTTTTGACCGTGGCCGGTCGAACACAAGGCTGTTTCCTCCGTTCTGAGGTACGCCAGGCCTCGTTTCCATCAGCTGTTCCGTCCAAGCTGGTTGGCTCCCGATGAACAGCACGCGTTTCGTTGCCTCCCATTGAACACGACGCATTCCGTTGCCTCCCCATGAACACGAGGACGACGCAGTTTCTCCGTTCTGACCCAGCCATGTACACGAGCCCTGGCCATACGTATGCGCGAGTAGGCATTCGAGACCCCGCCCGTATGTACGTATGTGGCCGTATTTTCTTTCTTGCACCCTGGCCGTTATGCGTACGTGTACATGCTACGTGCGCGCCTCTACAACAACACGTGCGCGCCTCTACTACGACACGTGCCCTTCCTTACACGGCCACGGTTCATCGCTGCAGCCTGCGGACAGACCGATCGTATGTACGTACACGTTCGCTACCAGAATGACAACGCTACGTACGCTTCGACCAGGTGGGTCCCGACTGTCAGGTGCTTCCTTCCGTGCAAAGATGTAGCTGGTGGGTCCCAGCAGTCAGGTGGCGAATATATTTTTTTTGCCCGTAATATGGACGCACTTCCTTGCGTGCGAATATATAGTTGGTGGATCCCAGCAGTCAGGGGGAAACATTTTTTTCGCGAAATGCGGTGGCCCGTCCGGTGGGTCCCTGCTGTCAGGTGGGGGAATCATTATTTTCCGCGTAATAAGGAGGCACTTCCTTGTTGCGGCCGTGGACCTAGCTGTCAGCCTCTCCATGTACAGTACTCTTCCGATGGAAGTAGTTCATTGACCACATTGACCACGCCGCGCCGAGAGGACCAGGGCGGTGGACGACGGCGAAGCCTAGGAAGGGGACGACACAAAGCCGGGGAAGACGCGGCAGTGGATGCCCACACGGAGGGGAGTACGTGGGTTGACGGTCGGCTGCGGTGTGAGGCTGTCGTCGCCGGAGAATAACAGGAGGTGTGGGTGAGTATAGAGGGATGGCATGGCCAGCGGTGGCAGCACAGCCAGACACGGGAGGCAGGAGCAGGCGGCACGGCCGACGCTTGTTTGGGCGGCTAGAGCAAGAAGACAACAGGTTGAAGAATCACTACGGCCGTTGGATAGACATCGTACGATCACTGGAGCTAGAATCGTTCATATTGACTAAGTTGACAAAGCCCTCCGTCCCCGTCATCTTAGTAGGCCCACAAGTCAGCCTCCCACTATGGTGGGTCCCAGCTAGCAGGGGGAGTATTCATTTTTGTGTGCGTAATAACGAGGCACTTCCTTGCGTGCGAAGATATAGCTGGTGGGTCCGACCTGTCAGCGGGGGAACGTTTTTTTGCGAAATACAGAGGCCCTTCCGGTGGGTCCCAGCTGTCAGGTGGAGGAATCATTATTTTGCGCTTAATAAGGAGACATTTCCTTGCGTGCGGCCGTGGACCCAGCTGTCAGCCTCTCCAGGTACAGTCCACTTCCGATGCATGCCGTTTGTTGACCACGTTGACCACGTCGCGCCGAGAGCACAAGGGCGGTGGACGACTACGAGGCCTAGGAAGGGAAACAACATGGAGCCAGGGAAAACTCGGCAGTTGTTTCCCGCGCGGAGGGGAGTGCGAGGGTTTACTTGTTCGTCTACTGTCACTGGAGAATAACAGCAGGTGTGGGTGAGTAGAGGATGGCTAGGCCAGCGATGGGAGAATGATGGGGCGGTGAGGCCTGCGTGGCAGCATAGCCGGCCGCGGGAGGAGGGAGCAGGCAGTCCCGTCGGCGCTTGTTTGAGCGGCTCGAGCAGGAAGAGCAGAGATTGAAGAAGCACGACAGTCGTTGGATGGACATCCAACAGGCACTGCTCTCGTGTGTTGACTAAGTTGACATGGCGTTGCGTGTGCGTCAACCTTATTTTTTAGGAAAGCATACGCGTCAACCTGTAGTAGGCGCACAAGTCAGCCTCAAATCTATGGAAAACAGCATACAACCCATCTACCATTATTTCTAATAATTTACAGCCCATTTGCCAATCCTTCCGAATTTTTTTGGAGCCCATCTTCTTTTTTTTGAGCGTATGGAGCCCATCTTCTTTTTGTTAGCATTACACCCCATATTGTAGCCACGGTTAAAAATTATACGAAATTTTGCATATTTCGGTGCCGTCAACTATTTTTAATCCCGAAATATCGAGTCACATTCAAACTATTTTGAAAAATAATTTATATAAATATAAAATCCAAATAATTGTCCACGCATAAAAATCAATGGAATTTAAAATCTTGTAATTAAAAAAATCAAAACTAATTCCCAGTTTGATGTGTTTTAAAAATGTACAGCCCATTTCTGGGGAAACCGAATGAAACTCTCCCCGTCTTAAAAGATTTGCAGCCCAGCAGGGCTGATAATATAAAGCAAGTAGGCCTCGTTTGGGTATTTCTTAAAAAAATAGAACTGGGGTAGCCATTTTCAGCAAGAAAAAACACAACTGGGCTCATGATGTGGAAACATAAATAAAACCCTGGCTAGACAGGCCACAGCCCCCGCACAGCCCCGTTGTTACCCTGATCCATTTCTAAAACTAGTATAAATAACAACTTCTTGTTCCTAAAAAAAGTGAATAACAACTGCGCGACCTGCTGGGTCCCTGGTGTCACCCACTCATTGTGTAATTCTCTCGTTTATTGACTACGTTGACAATGGTGTGAGCCCCAGATGTCCAACAATTAGGGGGAACCTTTTTTGGGCTTATAATAACGAGGCACTTGCTTGCGTACTGCCATGACGCTGGTGGGTCCCTGCTGTCATCCTCTCCACGTACATGCATATCCTTGTTCCTCTCGGTTGTTGACGGTGTTGACAACGCAAGAGGGCGGCGCACCGCGCACGACGAGCGAACCAAGGCCGAGGACAATGGCAAGGCCTCGGACGGAACGAACAGGACCCGTGGAAGATGTGTCGATCCAGTCGCAGGGGGAGGGGAGTACGAGGGTTGACTTGTTCGGGTGCGGGTGCGTGTTGGGGCTGACATCGCCGGAGAATAACAGGACGTTTGGGGGAATAGAGGGAGGGACTAGCCAATGTTGGAGGGTACGGTAGGGCGGCGGAGGCGCAGCCAGCCATGGGAGGCGGGAGCAGGCGGAGCCGACAGGGTGGTTTGGTTTGGGCAGTTGGAGGAAGAAGACCAGAGATAGAAGATACACGACAGATGTTGGATGTCAATCCAACGGCTGGTAGGCAGAATCGTTTGTTGACTAGCTAGTAAGTCGACACCACCTTGGATAGGCTATTTCCTCGTGCGTCCCAAATGTCAGAATCCAAATCTGTCACGGTCATGCAGCCTTTCCTATGAAAATTTACAGCCCATTTGGTGTGCTAGTTCGAAATAAGTTTGTGGGTGCTGGTGGGGGCTAATCACTTGGCTTCTGTAATGCACAGTGAGCTCAAGCAGCCGGCGAGAGTGATGTTATTTCCCTTGGTTGGGATTTGTTACAATATTTCACTCTAAATTAAACGAATGGCAGCCATTTGCCTTGTTTCGAAGAAAATATGACAGTCACAGCCGAGTTGAAAAGTGCGGGAACATCTAACTCCAGCTTACAAACTGTACAAAAGCACGAGGGTTAATCGTTCATCAGGTTTAGACAAAACCCAGGTTAAAAAGGGCAACAACATCTAACTCCAGCACTTTTTTCGGCAATCACAGTCAAATGGATCGGTCAGGTCCATAGAATGAACATCCTGGGTCGTAAAATTTACTGGATTATGACCACAATATGTTGTAAATAGAAGCCCAACACGTTCAGAAGCTCTTTTGCCCACCTGAAACTCCTTTTTTTGCTCTTCGACATACCCATCCGTCAAAACCATGCTGCTGATAAACTTAAGCCTGATGGACAATAGTAACCTCGCATTCAGCAGGAAGAATGTGACAAATCTAGTGTTTGCATGGTTGGCTACATATCGTTCTAGCGTTATTGTCTTCAATCGAATGTCATGAGAAGTGAGAAAATCCCGGTGCTTACGAATCCACGATTGGTTATAACTTTCTTACCCAGTCCTGTTGCCTAAATAGACATGAAGATTGAAAACAGTTAAGGTCTAAAAAAGAGTGTGGAAAGAGCAACAACTGAACGGTTAATTCTAGTACACTATATGCGGGCTTCCAATGTGCGTGAAATTATCACCTTTATATACAACTTCTCCAGACATGGAAAGCATTGCAGCAAGCCAATAATCTTGTTCAGATCAAAACTATTCATTTGGATATATAAGATCTTGACAGAATCCAGCACCATTGATAGGCTATCCATGGAGAAACTCTTCATTGAGCATAGAACATAATATTAGTACAAAATGTGTACTCCGAGATGATATATAACTTATGCGCAGAAATTTAAAATGCAGCTTATGGTTACAAGTGTAGATGATAATATAAAGTACCTGAAGAACTGTGGAGCCAAACACCATCTTGAAATGAGCACAGAGATCATGTATTACACCCAAGGTCTCCAGTTTAGGCGCAGAGAGGACGGTTATTTGCGACGGTGAATAACTAGAATCAAGGATCAACCTTTGAAGTGAAGGGGCATCTTGGATGATGAGCTGCCTTCCGTCAAAAGAAATTCCAATTCTTACAAGGTTAGGCGACTTTATTTGGAGACAACCGATTCTAACTGTGAAAACAAGCACCAAGCACTCCAGGGCAGGGCAACTGGAGTGGATGATGTTGTGCAATGAGGCCTCCGATATACGAACCCGCACAAGTGAAAGTTTCTTGAGAAATGGGAGTCGAAGGTTTAGTACCAGATTGTCTGGTAGGTCGCACAGCGCAAAGGTGGCGGTGTGGAGAGAGGAGGAAAACCGCGAGATGGACATCGGTGCTGAGGGCACAGGTAGATGGCGTTCGGTATCTGGTAGGTGATTTCCAGGGGAATAGTAGAACTCAAGCAGCTGTAGTTCTGTGAATTCAGGGGATTTCAGCCAGGCGTCCACCGTGCAGGGCATGGTATGCTTGCTCAGGTAGCATGACGGGATGCAGAGGCTTTGAACGGAGCCCTGGTGGGAGGAGATGATGGCTCTGGGGATTTCAAAATCATTGAAGAGAGATAGCTGACGACAGTCGAGATTAAGGGGCACGGCGCGCCATAGAGGGCGCCACCGAATTGAGAGGACTTGGGTGCGGCAGCAATCCTTGGTGGGGAGAAGCGAGATGATCTCCCCAAGGACGGCGTCCGGGAGATCGCTGATGCGGTCCACCCGAGATTCTACGGGTTCCTGGGATCCGGTGGGGGCGGGGTCGCCGCTTCTCCCCGCGCTGCCGGGTGCGGGATCTACAACAGGCGTCGCCGCTGGCGGGAGCCTCTTCTTCTTGGCGCTGGGGTCAGCCGACTCCATTTTCCTCGAGGGCGTCGCATCGCGCTCACGGATTTGAGCAGAGTAACGAATGACGAGCCTAGTTGTAGTGCGAGTGAAGAAGAAGGGGAGCTGGGGTTTTTCTGTAGTAGTGAGGAAGAAGGGGAGCTGGGGTTTTCTATAGGAGTGAGGTGAGGAATTTGGGGGTACGAGTGGAGCGAGCTGACGTGAGGTGGATGGGAGTGAGGAGGAAGAAGAGCACCCATGATTTTTTGGGGGGCGGTGTGCTGGGTGTGGGTAGAGCCTCTCATTAAGTAAATATATGGGCTTTTGAATTGATTTTATTATTTACTAGGGTGGGTGGGCTGTTTTTTCTTGGGCCCAGAGAAACAATTACTACTAGTATAGTGGAGACACTCTACAGCTACCAAAAAAACAATTACTACTAGTACAGTGGATACACTACCGCTTTTGGCTCCTCACAGTGGATACACTACCGCTTTTGGCTCCTCCTGGGTCATCAAAACGTCTCCCTCTACTGAATGCCATTTTACTTTTGTTCACCGACATGCGGGCCATGTCGCGCGTGGGCCCAAATGCCATCCACCAAATTAGAAGGCAGTATGCAGGCGGAGAGTCACCCCGGTCATAGTGTGGCAGTAACGAGCCGTCGTATCACAAAACCTCACCTCCCCGCAGTCTAAGTTTGACGGACGAAGCAACCATCATTTCACTCTTCGCTGAATCCCCTTCTCCCTCACCATCTTCAAGAAAGCCAACACTCGCATCTGCCACTGTTCTTCTCTCCCAATGAAGGGAAGGTAAGCGGATCCGTGATATTGGTATATTTTTGTTCAGAGAAAAAAGTAACCGATCCTCACTCTCTTGTTTTCTTCATTGTCATTGCGATTGTATTTTCCTTTCAGTGGTCTCCTAGTATTCGTCAGTTTCGTGATGGACCAAGGAGAACAAGGCAAAGATCTGCCCATATTGGAGCAGATGCGGGAGGCTAATCCCCACGAGACAGAGAGCTCCAAGAAGATGGAGGCAACCACCGAGCCGACCCCAGATACGCTCACGGCCACTACTGAGATGGTCAACGCCCCGTTTGAGGTTACAGCCCCCGTGGCACTGCAGGAGCAGTTTTCCCCCTTCGAGGATGTGTCCCCCCCCCCCCGCTGAGCTGCCCAAGGTGAGTTTCTTCTTTGCCGATCTCGATTGTGGTTTTTCATCTAAGTATGTGGTGATGAATAATGCAAAATTTTATTAGCTTCGATGCCATGCTATACATAGTGGTTTAAATAACTTGTGTTTCTTATACTGGAAAGTAATTCAGAATTTGTTTCTGTTTCAATTAGAGCCCTGATGCAGACAAGGATTGTGTGGTTGTACATGTCACTCGCTATGAGGCGGATGACCTGAATATACGCACTGGGAAAACAGAGTTCTTAGGCTGTTGGATCCTGGAAGCCATTTGCGCTTATACCGATGTCGAGTTGTATTCCAGCCTCACTGTTGTCAGGCGTGTTGTCCAGGGTGTACTGAAGCACAAGAAGTTCAAAGCTACTCCTTCGTTTGTGAGGCATACTGTTCTTGTCAAGCTTACGCAGGAAGATGACGTGGCATGCCTCCACAAACAAGTTTATGAGTGGCAAGGCCACAAGGTTATCTTCATGAAGGTTCACAGGATTGAGCTGCTGCCGGACGTCCTCGATGATGTTCATGGCAAGGTCCGTCTTGTGTCCAGCCCAAATTAGATCGAGGCATGAAATAGTTGCCCCAGCTAGTGTTTAATACTAGTTTGGATTGTGTCTACTTATCCGAACCTTGCCTATTATCGAGCCCTCTGGGGCTAGTACTCTGTTTGAATCCGTCTATGGGAACTGCTGCTACTTTTGTGTGCCCGTGAATCATGTGAGAACCATCGTAATTGTTGCCGAAACAGATGCGTCCTCACTAGTTTTTTCATGAATATGGCATGGTAAGACATAAGTTGTCACGGTTTATCATACGAGCAGTGTGTGTTTGATGAAATAGAGTACTCGTTCGAGAAATGTGCGCCGACGTATACATAAGTACTTGTAAACACTGTTGGTGCTACCCCACTTGTAAGCAGTTGTGCAAAACACGGCACATTGGCTCAGCTCGCTTCAACACTAGGCTATCGACCAGCTAACAATCAATAATCTGCTGTCTGACATATAAGCAACTACGTATCTTGTTACAGTGGTTCATGCAGTTAACTGAGGCCACAATGTAAATTCCAAACGTTGACACGCTAGTCCAGCGTTCATGTGGAACACTCACATTAAACTCGGCTTCATAAAAAACTTGAAAAGCATAAGTTAAGCAATTTTATACATCTCAATGATTCATAGAACATAACAAACATATAACTAGTTCACAGCAAAAGACAAAGTTGTGAGAAGGTTTACAAATCAGGAAAAATCAAGCAAGGCTTCTCTGAGCAAAGGGCCTCCCTAGCAGGCTTAAATTTCCTGGAGTTCACCCTGGTTTTTCCTGGAGTTCACTCTGGAATGCTGAACTGAACCATGTAGTGTACTGACCAGCTGAAATTCTTGTGCATTCCACTAAATTTAAGCACCGCTATTTGCAGAAATAAGCAGACCACAATGCCTCTTGTCCGCGCACCTATCCCAAAAACCTCCGTGCAGCCGTGCCAGCTAGTCCTCAGTCCATGGATGAACTGGAAGAAAGTGCATTCCGGACTAGGATGCAGTTGTTTTCGCTCGTCCCTGCACTGCAATCAGGAAGTAAAACGTACGAATCAGCTTCTTTTAGATTGCGTTGGTCATTCTACCTAGTTAGAACCAATGTAGGAATACCTGGAACACTGGTGGTTAGAGGACGGCAGCTAGGAATAGCCATCTCATTTTGTGCAGTTGTACTAAAACTGAGGTGTGTACTTTTGATTGCACAGATAGAAATGATATGGAGACAGACATCCCTGTTTGCGCAAATACGACATAAGGTTATTTAAACAGTGACAGATATTTGCAGTGGCGTATGATTAACAACAGCATCTATTGTGTTATAATTGGCACTAGATTGACAGTATGAAAGTGCCCTTAAGTAAGTAGCATCACATCACATCAACACTGCCACTAGATTAACATGCAGAACAATAGCATTAGTATTACTGTCATGAGAGTAGCACACGGTCAGTAAATGTGCAATCAAATTTGTGCAGTTCCACTGGGATGAAGCAATGTTAGCGGTGTGAGATTTAAGTGTAACTGCAAAAACACAATTCATGGGAAATAAAGCAAGACGGAAGCACTTCATAAAATGGTGGTGGCATTGCTTCAATTTATCGACGGCACTAGACCATTACTTATAGTGACATTAGGTGGCATTGCTTAATGCTTCATGTGATTTTACATTAATGGTAGGGATATGGGCGTAGGTGACAGCAGGGGCATAAAGTGGTGAGGCAGATGTGGTTGCCGAGAGCGGCAAACACTTAGGCAGGATGTCTGCATTTGTCCCATTTTTTATCTCCTCGGCGACATTTTCATATGTGAGCACATGAAATCTAGACCTGCTCATTCTCGTTTGCATTGTCCCCCAACACCCCTCACTTTCTTTCCTTTTTCAACCAAGAGACAGGTCCACTTCCCCCCAACCTTCGCCATCCACCATGCTTTCTTCGCCTTTTCAACCAATAGACTGGTTGGGTAGCCAGTATCTACTACTTTCTCCCATTTCCTCTTAGAACCAAGTCCTAGATTCATGCTACAGCTTTCCCACTTTCTTCCCTGTTTGAACCAAATCTTAGATTCGACTGTATGAACTACCTTTACCTCTAATAATAGTAAAAGTCTAGGTGGCTTTGGAATAGCCAACGGAAGTAGAAAAAGATCCGCACGCAGCCACGCGGGGAGCTGGAGCAGTAGAGCAAGGCAGGTTTCGAAGGCATGTATATCGAAGGGTCATCGGCATGTGGCAAAGACGGCGTCGGGAGGCCGCATCTTGGCCACAATACCGTAGGGAGGAAGAAGGGGTCGGAGGCCCTCCCGAGCCGGCGCTATCTCGGAGAGAACGACACAGCCGCCGATCGGGACGCGCGGGCAGCCGTTGGTCTCCTCCCTCGCCGCCGACGACAGCGTTCACGATGCACCTACACCCCTGCCCCGGTCGAGGTGGTCTGGCTGAATTTGTGACCAGCCGTGAGTAAAGAGAGAGTGTCTCCACCTATGTCTGTCTTAGATCTGGAGAGCATGAGAGAGTGAAAGAGAGGAACCCTAGTAAAGCAAGCGCTAAGGCTCCTGCTTATATATATAGTGGAGTGATTTTGTTGTACCAGCTTCAAAAATGCGCTCCTACGTGTACACGCGAGTGGGTGTGAGAGAACTAGTGCGTGCATGCACCGCTTCTTTTCATGAGAGTACAATATACTATGCCCAAAGAACGTTTGCCACAAGAGTAATAGTATAAGTGTGTGACGTGTGGGCTAAAATAAAAGGTGCGCGACGTCTTTTGTTTTTTAGAAGTTCTGAGGGTAGGGTGTGAAGAGCACATATGTGTGTGACGTCTACTTGCAGATAGACGGTGGGTGCGAGAGGACTCGGGAGAGTCGTGACTCGTGAGGGTGCGTGTGTGCGTGAGAGAGAGGGGGCACGTATCAATGCAACGCATGTGTCCATAAATCATTATCCAACAAACGTTCGCCACAAGCCGTTTCCTAATGAACGCCGTAAGAACCGTTAGATTGGCATCCGACAGTGTCAGTTTTGCTATGTCATTTAACACAGCAGCCACTCCTCCTACACACAAATCTTCCACGTGAGTGTTAGCAACTGCCATATGCTCCTCCCCCCGTTCCAAAATGCAGTGCATATAGCTTTATTGAAAATTTGAACATCGCAAACTTTTACCGAGTTTTCATGTACCAAAATGCACATATAGAATACCCAGTATATATCATTTCATTCATCTTTGAGAGGTAACTATAAAGATGGGGGAGGAGTCTACAAAGAAAGACCGTCGTATCACCTGCAGCAATTTCGGCCATCCTTTGGTGTGGAGGAATATCATAGGAACTCTATATGATATGATTTTTATAGGATTTTTTCCTTTAGAGCCAATTGGTTCATAGGAATAGATTCATATACTCCACATTTCAAAGGAAATAAACATGATATCATTTTTATAGCTTTAGAGCCACTTGGTTCATATGAATGGATTCCTATACTCCCATAATTTCAAAGGAAAATAAACATTAGCGTATATTCAATAGAAAAGTTCCTATGATGTGAACCAAATGACATCTCTTTTCTAATCCCTCCTCATAGGAATTGAGATACATGTCATCTCTAGATTCAATAGAAAAGTTCCTATGATGTGAACCAAATGACATCTCTTTTCCAATCCCTACTCATAGGAATTGAGATACATGTCATCTCTTTCCCTACAACTTCCATGTATACATCTTCTATTCCTAAATAGCTAGTACAACCCACTAGTAGCTTTTTTCCTAGACATGCAACTATGGCACAAGAACACGTCATGCATGCAAGTCATAAATCACATTGTTTTTCTACTCTATGCATGCAAGCACCACATCATCAATTCGTGCATGTTACTCATAAGTTATTTCTTGCATTAAATTTTGCATTGACAATGTATGTGCTGGTCACGTGCACACATATGTAGTTCACATTCACATTTTTGTTAGAAATGTCATTCTTTTAACTGCAATTCATTTTTTCTCTTTGTACTCCCTCCGTCTAGGTGTGTAAGTCATCTTCCGAAAACCAAATAATCCCAAAACACTTTGGCACGGTACATTAACTCCCTCCTCGTTTCTTGTTTCGTGACATATCAACCAATAAGAGATGTGGGCCGTGCATGCTTTCCCAAAACACAAGCACTTCTCCTTTGTTCTAGAATCTTCCGTATCATAATTGCCCAAACTTTTTTTTCTAAATGAATTGCCATTATTTTTTTACTTTATGCTTTACAATGCACAATCCCATGAATCTTAACCTTTTTATAAAACTAATTGATTTTGAATGAGATTAACTATAAGAACTAAACGAACATCTACATCATGCATATATGACTCAAAGCTTTACATGCTATAGTGTGTATTTATTCATAATTTGGTTTCCAAATCTCATGCGTTCAATGCATGTGTACCTTACTAGTTTTGAGTAGAGTAGAAAATTTCAAGCGGCCACGGGTATATCAAAATGCAGGGTCCATGCATCATTGCCTTTTGGGTCGAACCTACGTCCACAATTTTTTGTACGTATATCTCCACTGGTCCCCGAACCCAAAATGCTGCCTCGTTCCCGTAAAACCAAGCGGCCCACACATATTAAGGCGTCGACTCGAACTCAATCCCTCTCCCGTTTACTACGACGTGGCCCCGCACGCCGTAGTACTCCTACAAACCCTACCGCCGCACGCATCATCGGTTCTTCAAGAGGACGAGGGGGAAGCGGATTTGTAGTGGAGGCGCTTTAAAAAACGGATTTGTAGTGGAGGCCACTACCCTAGGGTGCCCTTGGTAGCTGCCGCATGCATCATTGGTTTTCTCTTTTCTTTATGCTCTTGCGCCCTAGAGTGAAATGATGGTTGCTTCGTCCGTCCAGCTTAATGCGGGAAAGGTGGGGCTTTGTGATTTGACCCCTCATCGCTCATTTACTACTACTGCGGCGCTACGACCGGGTGCCTCCAAGTCCAACCGCTGCTCCGAACTGTAATTTGGTGCATCGCACGTGGAACAAGACGGTGGATGAGCCACATGTCGGCCAAAGGGGTCCTGTTAAGTGTGTCACCATTTCGTGTGCGGACTGGACCCTGCTTGAGTTGCTGGAATTTCGTAGGAATACTACTCATTTCCTGTGTTTTTGGAGGAAACTACACATCCACTCAAAGCTCATTTTGCGTGTAGGAACGAGGCAAGTCAATTCCTTAGGATGGCAAGTGCCATCCTATCAAATTCCTATACTACTCCTAATTCCTACGTTCTGATTTCCTCCAAACCGAATGAGCCCTGAGTTGCTATGCCAACACGACAGGAGCAGCCTACCACTTGGTTTTGCTCCTTGGTGAATCCCGACTATATTGATCTAACTAGCAATGTGCCCGTGCGTTGCAACGGATCCAAAATAGAATAATACATGTTCACAAACTTGAAAGAAAACACTATAGTTTGGTGTATATATCACTAAAAATATACTCGTATTAGGTTTCACTCAAAATATATTCCTTGTGGCTGTTTTGATGAGGTGGGGAGGGATGTGGTTGGTTTCAAGATACTAAGGGTTTCTGCAAATTGGAGCAGAGGAGTGGGGTCTTGTTGCAAAAATGCTACCTCCGTCTCGGTTTATAGGGCGCGCACGTAGTTCTCGGTCATCCATTTGACTAACTAAATATGAGTTACTATGTCACAAAAAGTATATCATTTGATTCTTAAGTGGATGTAGTTTCTAAACATATATTGTTCATCACATATATAGCCAGTTAAATTCTCAACCTAGAACGACGTGCATGCCCTGTAAACCGATACGGAGGAAGTAGTAAAAATGAGGTGATTTTACCGAGCGATGGGCGGGGGAGCATGGCCTGTCATGCGGTCCCACGTGTCATGATGTACCAAGGCGATGCGCGTGTCCCTCTTGAGGCAGAACAATGGCAGAAGCAATACTACGTGGTTTTCTTGAAGGAGATGATGGCGAAGCGAAGTGTGAAATAATGGTTGCTTCGTCCGTCTGGGAAGGTGCGACATTGTGATTTGACGTCTCATTGTTCATTACTACTACTGGGGCGGTACGACTGGGGTGCGTCCCCCCTGTTGTTCTGCACTGTTATTTGGTGCATGACACGTCGACCCGGTTGCTATATGTCCCACATGTCGGCGAGAGGAAGTACAGAATTCATGAAAGCGAGCGTCGACGGAGGAGTACAAGACACGGCTTTGGTTTTTGCTGCTTCGCGCGATCCATCGATACAAACCCGGACTAAAAAAGGCGAGGGCGGGTCTTTTCCCGCGCGGCAGGCAGGGGAGTTTGGCATAGTCTGTTCGAGGCAACGAGGCAGGAAGGGAAACAAGCAAATAAAGGTTGAGCGACTTAGTTTTGGGAAAATCTGATTTTACGGAGTACGTACCCACTATGGAGGTAGTATACTACTTACTACTCCCTCCTTTCCGGTTTATAGGGCTCATCTAAAAAAATTCGTTTTTCCATTTTATAAGTCTCAATTCTACTAGTAGTAGTAGTACCATCACATGTTGGATTTCGAGGTGCGTTAAATCACCCGATGCAAGCATTGTCAAGAGAAAACTCACCAATGCATGTAGAAGTTCATGGAAATTTAGTGGTCATGCATGCATTCGTTCTAATTAATGCCTCGGTAAACATAACTTCTTGAGAAAAACGAGCGTACATTACTTGTGCAAACTACGAAATTAATTCCACCACTCACCGTCTACCTTGGTTGGAGAGATTTTGAAATTGAGCCATAAACTGGAAAGGAGGGAGTAGTAACATAGCCTAGGGTAGCTTGCTGCACCACGGACTCCAAGGAAATTGCTGTAGTAGTACTACTCCTATATACTACTCCAAGGAAATTGAGCCATAAACTGGAAAGGAGGGAGTACTACTAAAATACATATATTCCAAACAATATGATAATCTCTCTAACCAAGGTAGGGACGAGGAGTAAACAGAGGGAGTAGTAAAATTTTCTCCTCGTCCTGCGAGCCACCGCGCGCGTGGGCGAGGGAGCGGGCGTAAGGCGTAGTAAGCAAACTTCACCTCGTCCTGCGAGCCACCGCGCCCGTGGGCGGGGAGACGGCGTAGTAAGCAAGCTTCTCCTCGTTCTGCGAGTTGACGGGACACATCAAAAGTAATACGTACAGAGCATCTCGAGTGTATAGAGCCTTGCCTCTAAGGTAGGCCCCACATGGTTTGCCTCTTTTTTAACATAACGCGTCAAGTCGCAATTTGTTTGTTCACCCGTGGTAGACGATCCTCCATCAAGTGGACAACCAGTACAAGTGTCAAATTACCACGTGGGATGCCTTTTCGTACAGAAACGAGCTCCACCGTGTACCCGCGCGGGTGTGGTTGGGAAAGAGACGGGAGTACGTGCGCCGTGCGTGCACCTCTTCTCTTCGTGCACGTCCCCCACCTACGTGGGTGTGTGTGAGAGAGATACAAACCTAGACATAATGCGCCGTCCATCCCATGCCTCCGCCCATTCCTACCACCAGTCACCACCACGCCCCACTCCTCCTCACCTTATCTCTCATCTTTCTCGAGATATCATTTTTTCGATGAAATTCTCGAGATACCATTTTTCCGATAAAATTCTCGAGATATCATTAGTTTTTACACATGGGATTACTCCTACATGGGTCAATCACAACAGGTGTTTTGTAAAAAAATGCATCTTGATGTTCCGTGCAATGCACGGGCATCTTGCTAGTCCATGAAAACAACACATGGCAAAATTTCACGGCGAACGAGGGATTTGAATCTGCTGGGAGGGGCTGTTTGGATCTTGCCCGGGGTAGCCAAAATATTGGCGACCCTTTTGTCCACCTGTGCCTTTGCCACCGATGAACGAGGAATGGCTCGGGTGCTCATGCATCCTCCAGCGCGCACGTTGGAGACGAGCTCGCACGAGCTGTGCTTTTTTTGTCCCACCACGCCGCCCGAGCCGGCCGTAGACCGACCGGCGACCCGCATATTACGCCATCCAACCGTAGCCGCACACATTCTGACAACAACTCAACCAACCGGAAAAAATTCATGCAAACACGGCGATATTTCACATAAACAATGACAGCATTCATATAAAATACCGGATTTTCATACAAACATGACGGATTTCATTACATTCAAATCAACTAAGCGGTGCTAGTTCTGGACAGCACATGTATATAATACCTGGCCTAAATGGTCGCCCGCCGATCCATTTGTGTTCCTCATGTCCGGCAGCACGATCACCGGACTGCCGGGAGCCCCGGAGGTATATGCTTCAGCGCAAAGGACGGCTCGCTTCCCCACTGCCCAACTGATATGGTTGGCTGATGCCCAAGATGATGGTGGAAGGGGGCTTCTCCGCTTCCGTGGAGCCCATGCGGGGTCGACGAAGGTCCTCGCAACAAAAGGATCCGGCAAGACACCTGCTGTGTACGCCGGCGTCGCCTCCGCGGTGGCCTTCATGGGACCCAAGCGGCGGCGGCCTCCCGTGTTCTACTTCTCCTCGATGATGGCGGCGGACGCGGAGGCGCTGGCCACCGACTCGTCGCTCTCCGCGCACCCGGCTTCTGTCTCTGCTTGCATGGCGCGGCCGCCGGCATGGGAGTCTCGGCCACAGAAACGGGAGACGCGGTCGCAGACACGGGAGGCGCGGTACGAGGCGGCGGCGTGGACGGCAGCGACGACGCCCGTGCGCCGCTCCTCGTCGAGCTGGCCTGGAGCGGCGAGTTGCTGAACCGCGCGCTGGCGAGGGGAGGGAGGTGGATCAGCGAGCTGCATAGCTCGTATCCGGCGGGCTCGGCGGGCCACCCAGCCGGCTTGGATGCGGGATAACTACTCTTCGTAAGCCATTGTAAGAGTGGACAAAATGGTGAAGGAGGAGATAGGGGAGCGGCGGAGGTGTGCGATTCTTGGCCGGCG
Source organism: Triticum aestivum (assembly GCF_018294505.1). NCBI lineage: Eukaryota > Viridiplantae > Streptophyta > Magnoliopsida > Poales > Poaceae > Triticum > Triticum aestivum. The sequence goes on along the minus strand of NC_057799.1, from coordinate 158,586,108 downwards.
TTTGGCCTCGTTTAAATAGGAGATTAAATAGACGGCGGACGGGAGGAGCTCGGCCGGCGTTGCGTTTAATGCCGGCCCGGTCATGAACGGACGTGTGTCCAGAGTGGGTTTCTCGGCTTCCACACGGGTTTCATGGAGGCGTTTGAATGCGGCAAGGAGGCGTGTTCAGCCGGGCGTGCATCGAGTGGCGCCCTCGACTCTGACGTACGACACCGCGCCGTTCTTCCACTGACGTGTGGGCTCTTTGGGTACATGGCCTGCATGTTAGTGACCCAACGCAGGCAGCGCACGGCAGAGGAACTTTTGGTGGGCCAGGGCGGTCAGAAGCGGGCATTTCATAAACCGATGATTGTTCATTGAGTGTGACGTCATCTATTTCATCTAGATAAGCCTACTATATAATGTAAGAGAATTTTAAAATTTTCATATATACGTTGATAGCCCGTTCGATACGTTGTGATTCATAAAGACCGCTGCAAACATCAATGTTCTGCTTATCACAGATAAGATTGATTAACTTGCAAAAAGATAGATTGATTAATACCCGTAACAATCCATGTCCTTAACAAAGGGTGCATGCACGTATAGGTTGAGCGTGTGTCTTGCATCGTGTGCGGTGTGCATGCAGGCGTGCGAGTGTTGCGTGCGTGCATGTGTACGTTTCAGTGTTGCATGCATGTGTGCGTACGTGCGTGTGTTCGTGAGTGCATGTGTACGTGTCAGTGTTGCACGCCTGCATGCGTGCGTGTGTTCGTTATGTGTACGTGTCAGTGTTGCACGCCTGCATGCGTGCGTGTGTTCGTGCGAGTGTTGCGTGCGTGCATGTGTACGTGCGGGGTGAGGCTACACGTCAGTCGACTGACTTTTTCATCTCTGGTCAGTAGATTTTCCAGCCGTTGGATACGAAATCAAGGGCCTGCAGTTTATCTTCAACCTCCACCCCCTGAGCCGCCAGCCACCGCCGGCCGAACCGACGGCCGCCGCCGCCGCGGCCGGCCCGCGCGGCCACGCCGCCCCGCCCGCCCCGAAACCACTCCCCACCGCCGGTCCGCCGCCGCCCCGGCCATCCCTCTAGGCCCCCCCGCGCCGAGCTTTTTCTCCGGCGATCCCCACGCCACCGCCCAATCACCGCGCCCCCACCGCCGGCGACTGCCAACCAGAGGTCTCACGACTTCGAATCCCCACCGACCACTAATTTATTACCATTTTTGTCCTTCATATACGCGCTGACGGGTGGGCCCTATGGTAATGTGCGCTGCTGAATGTGGACCGTTTGACTGGTCAATTGATCGTGTCATCAACAAATTACGGAGCTGTATGGTGAGCCAGTGACCGTATGATCACCCTAAAATGTATTTTATTAACACAGTACAGACTCAAACTACCATTTCTTTCTTTCATATACGCGCTGACAGGTGGGCCCCACGGTTACGCGCCCCGATGGTGCAACACTAGTTGCGCCACGTGGAACGTTTGACTGGTCAATTGATTGTGTCATCAACAAAATACGGAGTTGTACGGGTGAGCCAGTGACCGTATAATCACGACATGTATTTTTTAACACGGTACAGACGCAAGCGCTCATATATACGCGCAAGCACTCACCGCTATAAGCGCACACACGCAGACCCTACCCCTATGAGCACCTTCGAGAGAGTGAGCCAGCATATGATCTTGAGATTTTACGAAGTCACCATAGGTGCCTCGTAGTCGAGTGGAACGTCTCCTCCCACTGAACGCACATCGCCGGAAAAATACTGAAATTAACCCAGGATAAATGCGAGCACCAGGACTTTAACCCTGGTGGGCTCGAGAAACCACTGTCCTCCTAACCATCCAACCACAGGTTGGTTAGCACCACAAAATGTATGTGGTGACCGTGATGAGCTTATTCTGAAGTCCAGTGACCATATCGTGCTTTCGCTTCAAATACAATGACCGTAAGTGTCGTCAACAAAATACGGAGCACGCATCAAATACAATGTCCGTCAGTGTCATCAACAAAATACGGAGACGTATCGTGAGCTAGATACCGTATGATCACCACGAGAATGTATACGGTGACCGTAATGAGCATATTCTGAAGTCCACCGACCGTATAGTGCTTTCGCTTGAAATACAGTGACCGTCACGCGTGAATGTGTCATGGGCATGCATACTTTTAGAGGGCCGAGAGATAGTTTGTGTGCGTACGTGAAAGTGGTGTAGAAAGAGGGGGTGTCCGGTGGAGACAAGGAGAGATATGCCCTTCGTTTCTCTTTCCCGTGACTAATATTTTAGGAGAAAATATAAACATTCACAATGCAGAACAAATATTTTTGGATGCACCATGCAATTAACTTTCATGTATAACATTGTACTATTGTATATGCTTATTTTCTTAGTGGCCGATTGCGTGTGTGGTGTGGTGGGCACATCATTTCTAGTTGGGGTGGGCACATCATTTCTAGTTGTGGTGGGTCAACATGAGGACTCATGGGTCGGTTCCATCCTGCGCCACATAGGTTGGACCGAGACGCATTATACGAAGACCCATGTGGAGGACTCGGCGTACAACACGAAGCTACCAGAGTCGTGGAGGACTCTATCCCCACTGGTGATAAGCCGACTATATATGATTTGTAACCCTAGGCCCCGAGTATGTTATAGAAGCCTGGGGGCTAGTTCGTCGATAGTATACACACACGCACAATGCCTGGTATTCACGTGTACTTTGTACACACCCCTATCACTAATATACAGTACCAGGAGTAGGCTTTTTCCTCAACTGCAAGGGTCCGAACTTGGGTAAAACTTTGCCTCGTATTACCATCCAGCCTAACAGTCAGGGATATCCTACCGAATGATCTGATGGAATCATATCTGCCAACTACTAAGAGAGAGGTGTGTCTGGGGGGGGGCAATGTGTGCGAGAGAGGCCTAAAGATAATGTGCGTGCGGGAGACACGTAGGCACATATATTTGCGTACAGAGGGCTAGTAGAGACGGTGCTTGTGTATATATGCATGTGAGAGAAATAGTGTTTTCCAACTGAGATTAGTGAAAAGAGTGGTACATAGTAGTCAGAAAGAGAGAGAGAGAGATATAGAGAGAGTGTGTGCGTGAGACACCCCGACACCCCGGGAGAGATTGTGAGCATGTGTGAAAGAGAAATGCCGATGTATATAAAGTGTGTGCACTTATGCGTTAGATAGAGAGATATATAGAACGGGCCGAGGCATAGTGCATCTACGTGTAAAAGGCGGTTCTACGCATTAAATTAAAATATAAATGGCATTATTATTCTTGGATGAGATCATGAATTTTGCAATTTGCGTATGAACGAAAATTGGTCTATCAGACACCCATACTCTATTGAATTCTAGCATGTGCATGTGTTTATTTCATATTATCGATCCATAGAGTGAGAGCGGTTTGAAATACAGGCAATGCATTGCTTTTGCAATTCATATATAAACATTAATTAGTGCACTCCATGTTGTTAGTGTGAAGCACTTTATACATTTGTCACTTACATGGATACATTCCAAATTGCTAGCTACGAAATAGAATACATGTTGAATTCAACATAAAGGGGGTTTCGAAGATTCGAATTCATAGGAAGTGCATTCATCTATTTGAACCCGAGATAATGGCATTTGTAAATCAGATCTAAAAGGGGGCATCAATCTTTGTTGTGCGTTTGAACATGCTATATATTCATACGCATGTCTAACTATTTTTTTGCAACCAAGGAGATTATATCTGGAACCATGCATGAACTGAGGTAAGTTGCATATTTTTTAATATATACTCGTGTACAATGTATATTCAAATGTACCCCCTCCATTCCAAAATAATCGTAGTTTTAGGATTTTCAAGAGTAAAGATTTGTGAAGTTTGACAAATCCTGAAAGTTCAATTCAAGAGAACCGAAAACGTTAATGCTTCTGCTCCCAAATATTGAACGAAGCGCCAAATAAGCCTCTGGTCACCCGAAACCGCGCGAGACTAATGTTTGGTGGTAGGAAATTACTGTCCTGACTCTGGCACGTGTAGCCTATCGGCCCGATGTCCAAAGGTCTAAACCGGGGTAGGTTTGTAACTTCACCAAGACGCCAGTCTCAACCGCCTCCGAGAAGCATTCATACGCCGTGGGCGCCTAAACACCCATGCGCTCGGCCGAAATCTATCCCGCCCACCATTTGGGACACCTGAGATTACTGTCCTACCCCCAACCCGCAATATGTCCGAAATTTTAGATGGGGGCAAAGTTTGTAACTTTCCCCAAATTTCAAACAAGCGCGTCCCAAACCGAAACATTGTTCACCCTTAGTTCCCCCTCCCTCCGTTTCCCCATTCATACTCCGTGGGCGCCAAAACGCCCTCTCCACCAGCCGCGAAACCCCAGCCTCCTCCGTCCTCCACCCCATCGCGCCCAATCCACCGCCGCCCTCCTCCATCACGCCGGAGCCGGTACCCCGACGTCGTCGTCCAACGCAACCGCAACCGCAACGCCCTCAAGGACTTAGCAGCTGAAGCCGAGGCAGAGCTGCCTCCACGACGCCGACGCCGACGTGCGCCGTACCAGAACCACTTCGACCACGCCGTCCTGCGCCTCACCGCTGCCGCTCCACTGTCGCAACCGTCCACCGCACCGGAGCTGTTCCCGCTACGCCGTCGTTCGCCGCCTCGGATCTGGTTCCCCGCCGCCGACAGACGGCCACCGCACCACACTCAACAACTTGGCCATGGGTTCGTCCAAGGCTCCACCGTCCTCCACAACTTCTCGTTTCCAGCGAACCACAAGAAGATCGTTGGAAAAACAGAAGGAGGACACAACACTGCCAGCAGAAAGAGGTACTCCTCTTCCCTTATTCGTGCAAATCTTACGTCTCTGCTCACACCGTATTCATCCCACGAAAGAAACTAGTTGAGCGCTTCGTACTGCATCTTCTTCGTGATACTAAATGCACAAGGTTTCCTCCCATTTACTATTTCACCTTTGCTAGAGGTCAGTAGCCCGCCTGGATTTCAATTCAGGGTCAGTCGAATCGCAATTAAAAGAAGCAGCACCCGCTTAGGCGCGCGGAGCACCTAGTCCGCCTGTTCGCCGGGGAAGCGGCGCATCGGTGTCTATCATAGGGGTGTGGGGCGCAGGAGCTGCTTGCGCCCGATCTGGAGGTCGGCGGGGCTTGAAGGGATGGCCGGGGGCGGTGCCAAGCACGGCGGTGCGGTGAGGTCGAGGGGAGGGCGGAGGCAGGGGACTGGGCCGGTGGTCGCTGGCGTTTCGAGGAAGATCGTAACACTGACTGGCTGGAGGTAGATGAAGGCGATCTGCCCGTTCTTTGTACATCGGACGGTGCAGAAAAAATGGACTGACCTATTTGTTTTCAGTCGACTGTTATTTTCATAGGACCACACCTTGTGGTGTGCTGGAGGAGCATCTGCATTTCCCAGCCATCCCTGTGCTCATATTTCAAAATCCTAGAATCTAGTAATTTCGTGTGCCATGCATGTTGTAGAGCTATCATATGTCTCCCGTCATTTATTTCTCACCGACCTGCTATCTGCTACCTTTACACTGTACTACTTGTGCACACACTTCACCCATACTCACACTATTGTTTTTTATGCATGGGTATTTCAGACTCTGACGCAGTGTTGATGAATACAAAAAAGAAAAGACAGAAGTCGCTCCAGTGTAATTCGAAGATAAGCACTAAGCGTCCAGCGCTCTAAAGGGTGCAGTGCCAGCAGATGGAGACAGTAAACGTAGCTCTGCAGTTGATGATCTCAATTGCCACACACAACCATCCCAGGTGCTTGCTTTAACTTCGCGCTGTCAAATGTGGTTGCATGTTGCATATGGTGTCTAGCTTGTATTGCTTCCAATTTGGTTAAATTGCATCAGCTTACTTTACACATTATACCTTTGATAATGACATGCCTTCCTGTTTTTGATACATACTACATATGTCTATTAACCATGTTCGTACATCAAACTAATGCTCTTTTGTATCCCTCATCAATCACTTATGATGAGACAGTAACCCCCGTGGGTTACTGTGAGACGCGCTACTCGTTTAAAGAGTGTAGTGTCATCCTCCCCACATGATTCTCAAGAAACAGCAAGGCTAAATGAAGATAGTCAACGTAGCTCTCTAGTTGATGACCGCAATTCCCCCACACCACCATCGCAGGTGCTTGCTCTTACTTGGCAGTGTGATATGTGGTTGCATGTTGCATATGGTGTCTACCTTGTAATGCTTCTAATTAGGGTAAATTGCATCTGCTTAGTTAACACATTATACCTGTGAATATGACATGCGTTCCTGTTTTTGGTACATATTACGTCTTTCTATTAACCATGTTCTTAATCAAACTACTTTTCTTGTGTATCCCTCATCAATCACTTCTGACGAGACACCTTCAAGTTGACAGTGTAATATTGGTTGCATCTTGCATATCATTTCAAACATGTATTGCCTCTAATTTGTTGAAGTGCCACTTATAATGAGACACATCTAACTTGTTAGAGTGATTTTGGTTGGATCTTTCATATGGTGTCTAGATTGCATTGCTTCCAATTTGTTGAAATGCCTTCTACTTAGCGTTTTTCGTACATATTCCATCCTCCTACAATGTGGTTGCCATACATAAAAGTTGTGTTCGTCAGTATCATGCATCAACGAATTTGGAAGTGCGAATTTCATTCCTTTTTCTTGTGTGTTTACTTGACAAGGCAAAATCTAAAAGGACGAAGGCACGGAATGATGGTGGTACTCTGGAGCAACTGAAACAGATGATCTCTGCAGATTCTCCTGCTACTCCTACTGCAGTGCAAGTTCCAAATTTCATCTCCCCTACTCCACAACCCCAAGTGCTTGCTCTAACATGCCAGTGTGATATCTGGTTGCATGTTGCATATGGTGCCTAGCTTGTATTGCTCCTAATTTGTTAAATTGCATCTCCTTAGCTTACACATTATACATGTGAATATGACACGCCTTCCTGTTTTTGGTACATACTACATCTGCCTATCACACCATGTTCTTACATCAAACTACTGTTCTTGTGTATCCTGCATCTATCGCTTATGATGAGACAGTCACGCCCGTGGGTTAGTATGAGACGCGCTACTCTTATAAAGAGTGCAGTTTCATCCTCTCCACATGATTCTCAAGAAACAGCAAGCCTAAATGAAGATATTGAACGTAGCTCTGTACTTGAAGACCGCACTTCCCCTACACCACCATCGCAGGTGCTTGCTCTAACTTCGCAGTGTGATATGTGGTTGCATGTTGCATACGGTGTCTAGCTTGTAATGCTTCTAATTAGGGTAAATTGCATCTGCTTAGTTTACACATTATACCTGTGAATATGACATGCCTTCCTATTTTTGGTACACACTACATCTATGTGTTAACCATGTTCTTACATGAAACTACCTCTCTTCTGTATCCTGCATCAATCACTTACGATGAGACACCTTTATTCGTTGCATATTGCATATTATTTCTAGCCTGTTGCATGTATTGCTTCTAATTTGGTCAAATACATTTGTTAGGCCACCCTTTTAATTTGGCAGAGTGATATTGGTTTCATCTTTCATATGGTTTCTAGCTTGCATTGCTTCTAACTAGTTCAAACACCTTGTGCTTAGTTTACACTTTATACATCATACATGTCAATATGTCATGCCGTCCTGTTTTTCATACATATTCCATCCTCCTATCATGCGGCTGTCTTACATGAAAGTAGTGCTCGTCAGTATCATGCATCAATGAGTTCTGAAGAGCAAATTTTATTCCTTTTTCTTGTGGGTTTGACTTGACAAGGCAAAATCAAAAAAGAGGAAGGAAAAGAGTAAGGAAGGCGATGATGGTGGTCCTCTGCAGCAACGTAAACGGAGCATCTGTACGGATTCTCCTTGTACTGCTAGTGCATTACAAGTTCCAAGTCTCCGCTCCCCTACTCCACCATCCAAGGTGCTTGCTCTAACTTGGCAGTGTGATATCTGGTTGCATGTTGCATATGGTGTCTAGCTTGTATTGCTCCTAATTAGTGTAAACTGCATCTGCTTAGCTTACACATGATACGTGTGAATATGACACGCTTTCCTGTTTTTGGTACATACTATATCTGTCTATCACACCATGTTCTTACATGAAACTACTCTTCTTGTGTATCCTGCGTCAGTCACATATGATGGGACACCTTTAAGTTGGCAGTGTGATATTGGTTTGCGTCTTGAATATGATTTCTAGCATGTAGTGCTTCTAGTTTGATGAACGCCACCTATGACGAGACAGTTTTAACTTGGCAGAGTGAGATTGATTGCACCTTCCATATGGTGTCTAGCTTGCAGTGCTTCTAATTTGTTGAAGTGCCTTCTGCTTAGTTACCACATCATAGGTGTGAATATGTCAAGCCGTCCAGTTTTTCGTACATATTCCATCCTCGTATCATGACTTTGCCTTTCATCAGAGTAGTGTTCGTCAGTATCATGCATGAATGAGTTCTGAAGAGCGAATTTTATTCCTTTTTCTTGTCGTTTGACGTCACAATGCAAAATCAATAATTAGAAGGAAATTGGTAAGGCATTGGATGATGGTGGTCCTTCCGAGCAACTGAAACGGAGGGTCTCTACAGATTCTACTCCGCCATCCTCCCAACAAGATTCGCAAGACAACGCAAGGCTAGACAGTCAACGTAGCTGTGTAGATGATGAGCACATCTCCCCTACTCCACCATCACAGGTGCTTGCTCTAACTTGGCACTATTATATGTGGTTGCATGTTGCGTATGATGTCTAGCTTGTATTGCTTCTAACTTTGTTGAATTGCATCTGCTTACTTTAGACATAATGCCTGTGAATACACATGTTCCTGTTTCTAGAACATACGTGTAGATGATGAGCACATCTCCCCTACTCCACCATCACAGGTGCTTGCTCTAACTTGGAACTGTTATATGTGGTTGCGTGTTCCATATGATGTCTAGTTTGTATTGCTTCTGATTTTCTTGAATTGCATCTGCGTAGCTTACAACTTATACCTGCAACGATCACTTACCCATAAGACACATTTAACTTGGGAGTGTGATGTAGGTTGCATCTTGCATTGTCTTCTAGCTTGTACTGCTTCTAATTTCTTGAAATGGCACTTACGACGAGACACTTTTTACCTGATAGTGATATTGGTTGCATGTTCATATGGTGCCTAGCTTTCATTTCTTCTAATTTTGTTGAAATGCCTTCTGCTTACTATTTTTCATACATATTCCATCCTCCTATCGTACGTCTGAATATGCAATGCTGTCTTTTTTTGTATATATTCCATCCTCCTATCCTGCGCTTGCCTTACATCAAAGTAGTGTTCGTCTGTATCATGCATCAACCAGTTATGCAGAGCTAATTTTATTCATCTTCTTTTGGTTTTGACTTCATAAGGCAATATCAGAAAATAGGAAGGAAAAGAGTAAGTTAGGGGATGTTGGTGGTCCTCCGGACCGACGCAAACAGAGACTCTCTAGATTTGCCACTGCCACTGCTAATGAAGTTGAAGTCCCAAGTCTACATGATGAGTTCATCTCCCGTACTCCACCATCGCAGGTGCTTGCTCTAAGTTGACAGTGTGATAATTGGTTTCATGTTGCATATGTTGTCTAGTCTGTATTTCTTCTATTTTGATTAAATTGCACCTGTTGAGTTTATACGTTATACATGTGCATATGACATGCCTTTCTGTGTCTAGAATACACTCCATCTATCAATCATACCATGTTCTTACATCAAAGTACTGCTGTTGTGTATCCCGCATCAGTCATTCATGATTGGACGCTTTTAACATGGCAGTTTGATAGTGGTTGCATCTTGCATTGATTTCTACGTTGTACTGCTTCTAATTTTTCGAATGCCACTTATGACAATACACTTTTAACTAGGCAGAGTGATATTGGTTGCATCTTTCATATGGTGTCTAGCTTGCATTGCTTCTATTTTCTTGAAAATCCTTCTGCTTAGTTTACACATCGTAGCTGTCAATATGTCACGCCATCTTGTTTTTTTACATATTCCATCCTCATACGGTTGTCTTACATTAAAGTATTGCTTGTCTGTATCATGCATCAATGAGTTCTGAAGAGCGATTTTATTCTTTTGTGTTGTGGGTATGCCTTGACATGGCAATGTCAAAAAAGAGCAAGGAAAAGAATATAGTAGGTAATGGTGTTACTCGTCGGGTGAAAGGGAAAAGGATCTGCCCTCGAGATTCTGCTGGTACTTATAGTGCAGTAGAAGGTCCAAGTCCACCGGCTAAATCTACAAACACAGTATCACCTGCTCCACCAGCTGCAGCATCCGCTTCAACTGTACCAGCATCTCAACGAGTTACTCGTTCGTTTGCTCCGGAACTGGCCAGTTCCCAAGCTGCATTCACACCTAACACTACTTCAACAGGACTTGGCAAGATCAGATGAACCTCATGAGCATCAACACCAAGACTGACCGAGTCAAGTTGCAGTTGCATGCTCCTTTATATGTACTCTCACAGTTTGATGTGCACTAACACTTTCCATATTCGTTGTTGAACTAGCACCACGGCGCAAGCGGAAACAGACATCAGGGATAATGCTTGACAGATTAACAAAATCTAAAGGAGGAAGAATGGAGATCCATTTTGAGGCAGGTTTAAAAAGGCCACGTGATGCTACAGAGTCAGCCAAGTTAGTATCAGAGGCAGCCATTGCCGTTAGGTGTCATGCACGTATCCTCCCAACGTGGATCCAGTACAGGAATGAGAAAGACAATACCCAGTTTAACACCTTCCTTGACCATTTATCCGCAAGTAATGTTATTCATCGCAATTTGTAATATTGTCTTGCTCTGTGCCATACTTTCTAGCTTCCTCCTAATAAGACTCACATTCTTTTTTCAACAGATGAGGTTCAAGTTGGATCCGAAAGATGATGCAACTAAACAAGCATGCACTCATGTTTTTCAGTCTGCTCTGCGACAGTATCGGTACCACCTTAGAAAATCTCACTTTGAAGGCAAGGCTAACAATGAAATCGCCCAAACATCTCCAGTGGAATATATTACAGATGAAGACTGGACAACCCTTGTTAAACACTGGTCTGATCCAAAGTATCAGGTAGGGTATATGTATTTGATCAGACCACATACTGAACTTGTATTTATGTATGTGCCTTACAAGTGTATCTTCTTCTAGGCTAACTGTTTGAAGAACAAGACCAACCGTTCTAAAGTGAAATTCCAACAGACAACAGGATCTCGTAGCTATATTGCACACTGCGAGGCTCTTGTAAATAGCTGCTACTTCCTTCTTTTTTCTGTGCCATATTATCGTATCTATATTGACTTGTTCCAAATACAGAGGAAAACCCGTGCGGACCAAAAAAACCTGAACCGAGTGCAGTGCAAATCTTCAAGGATTGCCACACCAGCAATATGAAGGGCATGAGCACACCAGTTCAGGCCGCTGTTGTAAGTCCTTACTCCTCCTGCCTTTGAACTGATTAGTACTATGATGTGTTCATTTAATTGCTTCGTTTGCAACCAATGTCAGTTACCCTGTTCACTTTTATACACAATTGTCTTAACGTATCATTTCACCTTACATGGTTTAAAAGAGATGAAGGATATTCTTTTGGTCTTGATTTGTAATCTAGTTGTGATGTTCACGTGCGCACACAATGATACAATAGCATGTTTGTTTTATATTTCTTTGCCCATGATATGAATGATGTCTCTTTATCCTACTTTAAACCATGTCTCTTTATCCTTAGATGTCAACGAATGTGAGGAAATAGACAATACAGTAGGCATGCTACATGGACATATGTTTCGAAAGTGATTTTATTATGTAGTTGGCACTACAATACATGCTAATGTATTACAGTAGTTCAACAAAATAAGTTATGTATAAACGTGAAACCTACTTTGTTTGTTTTTGTCTCATTAGTAACTTATCTGGTACACTAATCTAAAAGTTCAAACTTTCAGCAAGCTATGGAACAAATGATTGAACAGCCACAACCACCTGAAGGTGACGAGGCTACCATAGGCACAATGTCACCTCTTGCTGCAGTGCGTCAGTATCTCTCCACTAACAGTGCAAAAAGCACCTTCCTACGTAATTCTGGGTTGGTTGTCAAGGTAACTGAGGGAGTCCTGGATTAAGGGGCCCTCGGGCGTCCGGCCTGTTGGACATGGGCCGGACTGATGGGCTATGAAGATACAAGACTGAAGACTCTCACCCGTGTCCGGATGGGACTCTCCTTGGCGTGGATGGCAAGCTTGGCCCCATGAAGATACAAGACTGAAGACTCTCACCCGTGTCCGGATGGGACTCTCCTTGGCGTGGATGCCAAGCTTGGCGTTCGGATATGAAGATTCCTTTCTCTGTAACCGACTTTGTACGACCCTAGTCCCCTCTGGTGTCTATATAAACCGGAGGGTTTATCCCGTAAAGGCAATCATAATCATACAGGCTAGACTTCTAGGGTTTTAGCCATTACGATCTCGTGGTAGATCAACTCTTGTAATTCTCATATTCATCAAGATCAATCAAGCAGGAAGTAGACCTCCATAGAGAGGGCCCGAACCTGGGTACACATCGTGTCCCCCGTCTCCTGTTACCATCGACCCTAGATGCACAGTTCGGGACCCCCTACCCGAGAACCGCCGGTTTTGACAACGACATTGGTGCTTTCATTGAGAGGTCCGCTGCATCGTCATCAGAAGGTTCGATGGCTCCATCAGTCATACACAACAATGCTGCCCTGGGGGAGGTTTTCCTCCGAGGCCAGATCTTTGTGTTCGGCGGCTTCGCACTGCGGGCCAACTCGCTTGGCCATCTAGAGTAGATCGCCAGCTACGCCCCAGGTCACCAGATTAGTTTTGGAAATCTGAACTATGTGGCTGATATCTGAGGAGACTTGATCTTCAAAGGGTTCACGACCCCAACCTCCGGTCTGGCCTTAGATCCGGAGCGCATCGCCAGGTCCGAAGACGGGATTACTGAACCCGCAGGACTATCTGCGGCCACTAAGCCCAATACGGGAGAGCCGGAGGAAGTGGTGTCGCTGGCGACCGTCATGAAGCCGGACTCTTCTCCGGACACTGGCTCCGAACCCTCGGAGTCAGCATCGTGTGAGCTCGGCCAAGGAGTTTCCTTCCCGCCATACTCCACGGATTTTCTTCTCCCTGGCCAAACCTCGCCTTTAAGCGAGGCTCTGGACTTGATGCGATCCCTCGTCATTACAGAGGAGCAATTTCCGAACTGCGCCCAGCCAGGACTAGGGGCTGAGAGCAGGGAATTTTATGTCCCACCCACTACCCACTTCATAGCCACTGTTGAGGACTTAACTGACATGCTCGACTATGGCTCCGAAGACATCAACGGTATGGACGACGATGCCGGAGAGGAGCATGCCGAAAACCCGCCATTTACCGGACGCTGGATGGCCACCTCTTCGTATGAGGTGTACATGGTGGACACACCCAAAGAGGGTAACAGCGATGATAAATAAGATCCAGTCGAGGATAAACCTCTTGAGACACAGCCCAAGCGCCGACATCAGCGGCACCACTCTAAATCACGCCGTGGAAAAGACAGCAATACCGACACCAGAGACAACCACACTCCGGATGATGCCAAAGAAAAAGAAGACCCCGTCGAGCCAACCATCGAACAGGACGATCGGGAAGATGGGCAAGTTAGCCCTGACGAACAGGCCGTAAACGAAGACTCGGGGGACAGTAATTATCTCCCACTCTCCAAAGAGGAGGTGAGCCTCGGTGACGAATACTTTATCGTACCTGAGGAACCTCTCGAGCAGGAGCGCTTTAAGCGCCGGTTAATTGCCCCTGCAAGGAGCCTGAAAAAGAAGCGCAACAGCTTCAAGCTGGTCAAAATCTACTCAACGGTAGGTGGACTAATGTCCTCGCAGCCGTGGAATGTGGCCTCGAGCGCCCAACCAAGAATTACCCGAAGCGTAAACTACTACCCCAATTTGACGACGAGGCCCTCGAGCCCACACCATCAGCACGTAATGCGGCTGACCGGCCACCTCATGGCCGGGACAAAACAGCAACTAACGCCGAACACCAGACCATACTACCTTGCCGTAAAGGTAGAGATATAACAGCTCGGGGATATACATATGACCTGCGGCAAGACCTAGACAGTAGAGCAGGTCAAACCAGATCGATCTACGAATCACGGGGGCGTGCCCCGATGCGCGAGGACGGCTATCTAGCCGGACGTGACAAGCATAATCACGCCCAGGCCGAAAACCACAGATGGACTACATCCGAGCTACGTCGTGACTTGGCTCGATATAGAGGCACCACACACCCCCTCTGCTGCACTGATGAAGTAATAGAGCACGAATTCCCAGAAGGGTTTAAACCCGTGAATATCGAATCGTATGATGGAACAAAAGATCCCGCAGTATGGATTGAGGATTTTCTTCTCCATATTCATATGGCCCGCGGCGATGATCTTCATGCCATCAAATACCTCCCGCTAAAACTCAAGGGACCAGCTCGGCACTGGTTGAACAGCCTGCCTGAAAACTCAATTGGCTACTGGGAGGACTTGGAAGACGCCTTCTGCGACAACTTCCAAGGTACATACGTCCGACCTCCGGATGCCGATGACTTAAGTCACATAGTTCAACAGCCCGGAGAGTCAGCCAGGAAATTCTGGACTAGGTTCCTAACTAAAAAGAACCATATCGTCGACTATCCGGACATCGAAGCCCAAGCGACCTTTAAGCATAGCATCGGCGACGAATGGCTCGCTCGACACCTCGGCCAGGAAAAGCCAAAGTCCATGGCAGCCCTCACGGCACTTATGACCGCTTTTGCGCGAGCGAAGATAGCTGGCTAGCCTGTTGCAATAATAATGCAAGCGAACCTAGCACCTCCGAAACCAGAAATAGCAACGGCAAGCCCCGATGCAACAGGCACAAGCGTCGAAACAACGGTGACAATACCTATGACACGGCAGTCAACGCCGGATTCAGTGGCTCCAAATCCGGCCAGCGGAAGAAGCCATTCAAAAGGAACAATCTGGGCTCATCCAGCTTGGACCGCATACTCGATCGTCCATGTCAGATCCACGGCACCCCCGATAAACCAGCCAAGCATACAAACAGAAGTTGTTGGGTCTTCAAACAGGCCGGCAAATTAAATGCCAAGAACAAGGAGAAGGGGTCGCAGATTGAGGACGACGACGAAGAGCCCCGTCCACCGAACATAGGGGGACAGAAGAAGTTTCCCCCCCAGGTTAAAATGGTGAACATGATATACGTTACCCATATCCCCAAGAGGGAGCACAAACGCGCGCTCAGGGACGTCTATGCGATAGAGCCAGTCGCCCCAAAATTCAACCCATGGTCGTCCTGCCCAATCACCTTTGATCGCAGGGACCATGCGACCAATATCCGTCATGGCGGTTCAGCCGCACTGGTCCTTGACCCAATCATTGATGGATTCCACCTCACGCGAGTCCTCATGGATGGTGGCAGCAGCCTCAACCCGCTCTATCAGGATACAGTCTGCAAAATGGGCATCGATCCATCATGGATCAAGCCCACAAAAACTACCTTTAAAGGAGTAATACCAGGTGCAGAGGCCCGCTGCACGGGTTCAATCACATTGGAAGTTGTCTTTGGTTCCCCGGACAACTTCCAAAGCGAAGACTTGATCTTCGACATCATCCCCTTCTGCAGCGGCTATCACGCACTGCTCGGACGAACTGCATTTGCTTGATTCAACGCGGTGCCACACTATGCTTATCTCAAACTCAAGATGCCCGGACCATGCGGTGTCATAATAGTCAATGGAAACACAGAGCGCTCCTTCCGTACCGAGGAGCACACCGCGGCCCTAGCAGCGGAAGTACAGAGCAGCCTTATCAAGCAGATCTTTAATTAAGCGGCCAAGCTCCCGGACACTGTCAAACGAGTTCGGACTACTCCGCAGCATGACAGTCCAGCTCGTCAGGAGTTGTACTAGCAATTCGGCCTTCGTCTCAGTCCCGACCAAATGGCGGCGTACGTACCGCGCATACATAACTACGCACTCAAAATGCCATGGGCAGAGACGGAGGCATAACTAGATGGTGGTCCATAATACGGCTTAACCTAACCTGGGCACACATGCCTTTCCTTTCCTTTTTTTCCCTTTTCAGGTTTCTTCACTATAGGCCCCTCCTGACGGCCTGATCATCGGTCCTATCAAAGGATGGATATACCAAGGAGGCAGGAAGCACAGACGTGTGGGGGGAATCTCTAGATGTTCTTCTTGACGATCATTCTACCTGTTTTCAGGACCCGCATGCAGCCCCCCTCTTGGTCTTGGCATGTTAAATTGCCCTATTGCTTATCGCACTATTTGTACAAATACGCTTTGACGTATTAATCAAATTATAATGGAAACAGTTTGCGGCCCAACTCATGTGGTACTAGCTTACTACTTCATTTTATTTCGCTATTATTATCGATTGCGCCCGTACACTTTGGTACGCTTTAATTCGCCAGGGGCTTCATTGTGCTCCATACTACGGCAACAAAGTCCGAACACTTTTTATAGTATAGTTCGGCACCCCGATGTTAGCATTATATGCATCGGCTCTGAATCATGTCTTTGGTCAATAGTTGGGTTGCCCGGCTCCTGTGCTTGCTACCTTACGTTCTGTCCTATCGGCTAAGGTAGTAAAGGGAGAACTACTGCGATTGTGTTTCTAGTTTATCCGGGCAAACACCTCAGTAGAGAAAGCCAAAAACTGACTGTCATGATGCGGCAAGAGCTGGTCAGCTATTCGGAGGTTAAAAATATTTTGCGATTTTTTCCGCATTATGCGACGAATCGTCCTATACCCGATTAGGTGTCTAAAGCACCCTAGTCCGGATTAAATACCAACTAGGGTCTGCACCTACATTTCCAGTGTCAAACTCCTATGGCTAAGTGAGGGTGATAAAGCCAGATAGTCCGATTGCCTGGTTAGTTGCGCTAAACACCTCCTTCAAGGACCAAACTCTTGGATCAAGAGTGTTTAGATTCCATCCCGAACACCCCCGTACTACCTACGTGGGGACTGAAGCCGACGACTGGCCAACTCTCAGATTTAACAAAATGGCCGCACAGGAGGTAAAAATTTAAAACAACAAATATTATATTACATAATGGCTTTGTTTCATAATACAGGAAGGGATAACCTGAATGACTTCATTCAAAGATAATGTCTTTTGAGCACTGGGCCTCTACAATGCGGGATCCCTTCAGGACATCATCAAAATACCGCTCGGGCGTGCGGTGTTCCTTGCCCGCGGGTGGTCCCTCAGTCACGAGCTTGACGGCGTCCATCTTCGCCCACTGCACCTTGACACGGGCGAAGGCCATCCGCGCACCTTCGATGCAGACCGACCACTTGATGGCATCAAGCCGAGGGCAGGCATTGACCAGCCGCTTCACGAGCCCGAAGTAGCTGCTGGGTATGGCTTCGGTAGGCCATAAACGGATTATCAAATCCTTCATGGCCAGTTCGGCCACCCTATGCAGTTCGGTCAGCTATTTCAGCTGGTCGCTAAAGGGCACCGGATGCTCTAGCGCAAGGTATTGCGACCAGACCAGCTTCTCCGTTGAGCTCCCCTCTTCGTCTCGGAAGAACTCCGCTGCATCAGCAACACTACGCGGCAGGTCCGCAAACGCTCCTGGAGAACTCCAAATCCGGGTCAGTAAGTGATACGTCTCCAACGTATCTATAATTTTTGATTGTTCCATGCTATATTATATTCTGTTTTGGATGTTTAATGGGCTTTATTATACACTTTTATATTATTTTTGGGACTAACGTATTAACCGGAGGCCCAGCCCAAACTGCTGTTTTTGCCTATTTCAGAGTTTCACAGAAAAAGAATATCAAACGGAGTCCAAACGGAATGAAACCTTCGGGAACGTGATTTTCGGAACAAACGTGATCCAGAGGACTTGGAGTCCACGTAAAAAAGCAACAAGGAGAGCACGAGGCAGGGGGCGCGCCTACCCCCCTGGGCGCGCCCTCCACCCTCGTGGGGCCCATGTTGCTCCACCGACGTACTTCTTCCTCCTATATATACCTACGTACCCCCAAACCATCAGAGGCATCCACGAAAACCTAATTCCAGCACCGCAACCTTCTGTACCCGTGAGATACCATCTTGGAGCCTTTTCCGGCGCTCCGCCGGAGGGGGCATTGATCACGGAGGGCTTCTACATCAACACCATAGCCTCTCCGATGATGTGTGAGTAGTTTACCTCAGACCTTCGGGTCCATAGTTATTAGCTAGATGGCTTCTTCTCACTCTTTGGATCTCAATACAAAGTTCTCCATGATTCTCGTGGAGATCTATTCGATGTAATCTTCTTTTGCAGTGTGTTTGTCGAGACCGATGAATTGTGGGTTTATGATCAAGTTTATCTAGGAACAATATTTGAATCTTCTCTGAATTCTTTTATGTATGATTGGTTATCTTTGCAAGTCTCTTCGAATTATCAGTTTGGTTTGGCCTACTAGATTGATCTTTCTTGCAATGGGAGAAGTGCTTAGCTTTGGGTTCAATCTTGCAGTGTCCTTTCCCAGTGACAGCAGGGGCAACAAGGCACGTATTTTATTGTTGCCATCGAGGATAACAAGATGGGGTTTATATCATATTGCATGAGTTTATCCCACTACATCATGTCATCTTACTTAAAGCATTACTTTGTTATTATGAACTTAATACTCTAGATGCATCCTGTATAGCGGTCGATGTGTGGAGTAATAGTAGTAGATGCAGAATCGTTTCGGTCTACTTGTCACGGACGTGATGCCTATATACATGATCATACCTAGATATTCTCATAACTATGCTCAATTCTATCAATTGCTCGGCAGTAATTTGTTCACCCACCGTAATACTTATGCTCTTGAGAGAAGCCACTAGTGAAACCTATGGCCCCCGGGTCTATTTTCCATCATATTAATCTTCCATCAACTAGCTATTTCTATTGCCGTTTATTTTACTTTGCATCTTTATTTACTCTTTTTCATAAAAATACCAAAAATATTATCTTATCATATCTATCAGATCTCACTCTCGTAAGTGACCGTGAAGGGATTGACAACCCCTTTATCGCGTTGGTTGCGAGGTTCTTATTTGTTTGTGTAGGTGCGTGGGACTCGAGCGTGGTCTCCTACTGGATTGATACCTTGGTTCTCAAAAACTGAGGGAAATACTTATGCTACTTTACTGAAGGAAATATGCCCTAGAGGCAATAATAAAGTTATTATTTATTTCCTTATATCATGTAAATGTTTATTATTCATGCTAGAATTGTATTAACCGTAAACTTAGTACATGTGTGAATACATAGACAAACATAGTGTCACTAGTATGCCTCTACTTGACTAGCTCGTTAATTGAAGATGGTTGAGTTTCCTAGCCATAGACATGAGTTGTCATTTGATTAACGGGATCACATAATTAGGAGAATGATGTGATTGTCTTGACCCATTCCGTTAGCTTATCACTTGATCATTTAGTATGTTGCTATTGCTTTCTTCATGACTTGTACATGTTCCTATGACTATGAGATTATGCAACTCCCGTTTACCGGAGGAACACTTTGTGTGCTACCAAACGTCACAACGTAACTGGGTGATTATAAAGGTGCTCTACAGGTGTCTCCGAAGGTACTTGTTGAGTTGGCGTATTT
This sequence comes from Triticum aestivum, assembly GCF_018294505.1. Lineage (NCBI taxonomy): Eukaryota > Viridiplantae > Streptophyta > Magnoliopsida > Poales > Poaceae > Triticum > Triticum aestivum. The sequence goes on along the minus strand of NC_057799.1, from coordinate 158,566,358 downwards.
CGAGATTAGGATTTGTCACTCCGATTGTCGGAGAGGTATCTCTGGGCCCACTCGGTAATGCACATCACTATAAGCCTTGCAAGCATTGTAACTAATGAGTTAGTTACGGGATGATGTATTACTGAACGAGTAAAGAGACTAGCCAGTAACTAGATTAAACTAGGTATTGGGATACCAACGATCGAATCTCGGGCAAGTAACATACCGGTGACAAAGGGAACAACGTATGCTGTTATGCGGTTTGACCGATATAGATCTTCGTAGAATATGTGGGAGCCAATATGAGCATCCAGGTTCTGCTATTGGTTATTGACCGGAGACGTGTCTCGGTCATGTCTACATAGTTCTCGAACCCGTAGGGTCCGCACGCTTAAAGTTCGGTGACGATCGGTATTATGAGTTTATGTGATTTGATGTACCGAAGGTAGTTCGGAGTCCCGGATGAGATCGGGGACATGACGAGGAGTCTCGAAATGGTCGAGACGTAAAGATTGATATATTGGACGACTATATTCGGACGTCGGAAAGGTTCCGAGTGATTCGGGTATTTTTGGAGTACCGGGGAGTTACGGGAATTCACCGAGAGAAGTATTGGGCCTTATTGGGCCATACGGGAATAGAGGAGAGAGGCCAAAAGGAAGGAGGCGCGCGCCCCCCCTTTGGTCCGAATTGGACAAGGGGTGCAGCCCCCTTTTCCTTCTCCCTCTCCCCCTCTTTCCTTCTCTCCATCTCCGGAAAGGAAAGGGGAATCCTACTAGGACTTGGGAGTCCTAGTAGGACTCCCCACACTTGGCGCGCCCCCTCTAGGGCCGGCCTCTCCCTCCCTCCTTTATATACGGGGGCAGGGGGCACCTCTAGACACAACAATTGATCTCTTGATCTCTTAGCCGTGTGCGGTGCCCCCCTCCATCATAATCCACCTCGATAATATCGTAGCGGTGCTTAGGCGAAGCCCTGCGTCGGTAGAACATCATCATCGTCACCACGCCGTCGTGCTGACGGAACTCTCCCTCAAAGCTCGGCTAGATCGGAGTTCGAGGGATGTCATCGACCTGAACGTGTGCTGAACTGGGAGGTGCCGTACGTTCGGTACTTGATCAGTCGGATCGTGAAGACGTACGACTACATCAACCGCATTGTGCTAATGCTTCCGCTTTCGGTCTACGAGGGTACGTGGACACACTCTCCCCTCTCATTGCTATGCATCACCATGATCTTGCGTGTGCGTAGGAATTTTTTTTAAATTACTATGTTCCCTAACAGTGGCATGTGAGCCAGGTTTTATGCTTAGATATTATATGCACGAGTAGAACACAAGTGAGTTGTGGGCGATACAAGTCATACTGCTTACCAGCATGTCATACTTTGGTTCGGCGGTATTGTTGGATGAAGCGGCCCGGACCGACATTACGCGTACGCTTACGCGAGACTGGTTCTACCGACGTGCTTTGCACACAAGTGGCTGGCGGGTGTCAGTTTCTCCAACTTTAGTTGAACCGAGTGTGGCTACGCCCGGTCCTTGAGAAGGTTAAAACAACACTAACTTGACGAACTATCGTTGTGGTTTTGATGCGTAGGTAAGAATGGTTCTTGCTTAGCCCGTAGCAGCCACGTAAAACTTGCAACAACAAAGTAGAGGACGTCTAACTTGTTTTTGCAGGGCATGTTGTGATGTGATATGGTCAAGGCATGATGCTATATTTTATTGTATGAGATGATCATGTTTTGTAACCGAGTTATCGGCAACTGGCAAGAGCCATATGGTTGTCGCTTTATTGTATGCAATGCAATCGCCCTGTAATTGCTTTACTTTATCACTAAGCGGTAGCGATAGTCGTAGAAGCCATAGTTGGCGAGACGACAACGATGCTACGATGGAGATCAAGGTGTCGCGCCGGTGACGATGGTGATCATGACGGTGCTTCGGAGATGGAGATCACAAGCACAAGATGATGATGGCCATATCATATCACTTATATTGATTGCATGTAATGTTTATCCTTTATGCATCTTATTTTGCTTGATTGACGGTAGCATTATAAGATGATCTCTCACTAAATTTCAAGGTAAAAGTGTTCTCCCTGAGTATGCACCGTTGCCAAAGTTCGTCGTGCCGAGACACCACGTGATGATCGGGTGTGATAAGCTCTACGTTCATCTACAACGGGTGCAAGCCAGTTTTGCACACACAGAATACTCGGGTTAAACTTGACAAGCCTAGCTTATGCAGATATGGCCTCGGAACACTGAGACCGAAAGGTCGAGCGTGAATCATATAGTAGATATGATCAACATAGTGATGTTCACCACTGAAAACTACTCCATCTCACGTGATGATCGGACATGGTTTAGTTGATTTGGATCACGTGATCACTTAGATGATTAGAGGGATGTCTATCTAAGTGGGAGTTCTTAAGTAATATGATTAATTGAACTTTAATTTATCATGAACTTAGTCCTGATAGTATTTTGCAAATAATGTTGTAGATCAATAGCTCGCGTTGTTGCTTCCCCATGTTTTATATGTGTTCCTAGAGAAAACTAAGTTGAAAGATGATAGTAGCAATGATGCGGACTGGGTCCGTGATCTGAGGTTTGTCCTCATTGCTGCACAGAAGAATTATGTCCTTGATGCACCACTAGGTGACAGACCTATTGCAGGAGCAGATGCAGACGTTATGAACGTTTGACTAGCTCAATATGACGACTACTTGATAGTTTAGTGCACCATGCTTAACGGCTTAGAATCGGGACTTCAAAGACGTTTTGAACGTCATGGACCATATGAGATGTTCCAAGAGTTGAAGTTAATATTTCAAGCAAATACCCGAGTTGTGAGATATGAAGTTTCCAACAAGTTCTATAGCTACAAGATGGAGGAGAATAGCTCAACCAGTGAGCATGTGCTCAGATTGTCTGAGTACTACAATCACTTGAATCAAGTGGGAGTTAATCTTCCAGATAAGATAGTGATTGACAGAGTTCTCTAGTCACTATCACCAGGTTACTAGAACTTCGTGATGAACTATAATATGCAAGGGATAACGGAAACGATTCCTAAGCTCTTCATGATGCTGAAATCGACGAAGGTAGAAATCAAGAAAAACATCAAGTGTTGATGGTTGACAAGACCACTACTTTCAAGAAAAAGGGCAAAGGGAAGAAGGGGAACTTCAAGAAGAACGGCAAGCAAGTTGCTGCTCAAGTGAAGAAGCCCAAGTCTGGACCTAAGCCTGAGACTTAGTGCTTCTACTGCAAAAGGACTGGTCACTGGAAGCGGAACTGCCCCAAGTATTTGACGGATAAGAAGGATGGCAAAGTGAACAAAGTTATATTTGATATACATTTTATTGATGTATACTTTACTAGTGTTTATAGCAACCCCTCAATATTTGATACTAGTTCAGTTGCTAAAGAGTAGTAACTCGAAACGGGAGTTGCAGAATGAACAGAAACTAGTTAAGGGAGAGGTGACGATGTGTGTTGGAAGTAGTTCCAAGATTGATATGATCATCATCGCACACTCCCTATACTTTCGATATTAGTGTTGAACCTAAATAAGTGTTATTTGGTGTTTGCGTTGAGCATGAATATGATTTGATCATGTTTATTGCAATATGGTTATTCATTTAAGTTAGAGAATAATTGTTATTCTGTTTACACGAATAAAACCTTCTATGGTCATACACCCAATGAAAATGCTTTGTTGGATCTCGATTGTAGTGATACACATATTCATAATATTGAAGCCAAAAGATGCAGAGTTGATAATGATAGTGCAACTTATTTGTGGCACTGCTGTTTAGTTCATATTGGTGTAAAGCGCATGAAGAAAATCCATGCTGATGGGCTTTTGGAATCACTTGATTATGAATCAGTTGATGCTTGCGAACCATGCCTCATGGGCAAAGATGACTAAGACTCCGTTCTCTAGGAACAATGGAGCGAGCAACTGACTTATTGGATATAATACATACTGAAGTATGAGGTCCGATGAGTGTTGAGGCTCGCGGCGGGTATCGTTATTTTCTGACCTTCACAGATGATTTGAGCAGATATGGGTATATCTACTTGATGAAACATAAGTCTGAAACATTTGAAAAGTTCAAAGAATTTCAGAGTGAAGTGGAAAATCATCGTGACAAGAAAATAAAGTTTCTACAATCTGATCGCGGAGACAAATACTTGAGTTACAAGTTTGGCCTTCAATTAAAACAATGTGGAATAGTTTCACAAATTCGTGCCACCTGGAACACCACAGCATAATGGTGTGTCCGAACGTCATAACCGTACTTTATTGGATATAGTGCAATCTATGATGTTTCTTACCGATTTACCACTATAGTTTTGGGGTTATGCATTAGAGACAGCTGCATTCACGTTAAAAAGGGCACCATCTAAATCCGTTGAGACGACACCATATGAACTGTGGTTTGGCAAGAAACCAAAGTTGTTGTTTCTTAAAGTTTGGGGTTGCGATGCTTATAAGAAAAAGTTTCATCCTGATAAGCTCAAACCCAAATCGGAGAAATGTGTCTTCATAGGATACCCAAAGGAGACAGTTGGGTACACCTTCTATCACAGATCCGAAGGCAAGATATTTGTTACTAAGAATGGAACCTTTCTAGAGAAGGATTTTCTCTCGAAAGAAGTGAGTGGGAGGAAAGTAGAACTTGATGAGGTAACTGTACCTGCTCCCTTATTGGAAACTAGTTCATCACAGAAATCTGTTCCTGTGACTACTACACCAACTAGTGAGGAAGCTAATGATGATAATCATGTAACTTCAGATCAAGTTACTACCGAACCTCGTAGGTAAACCAGAGTGAGATCCGTACCAGAGTGGTACGGTAATCCTGTTCTGGAGGTCATGTTACTTGACCATGACTAACCTATGAACTATGAGGAAGCGATGATGAGCCCAGATTCCGTGAAATGGTTTGAGGCCATGAAATCTGAGATGGGATCCATGTATAAGAACAAAGTATGGACTTTGATTGACTTGCCCAATGATCAGTGAGTCATTGAGAATAAATGGATCTTCAAGAGGAAGACGGACGCTGATAGTAGTGTTACTATCTACAAAGCTAGACTTGTCGAAAAAAGGTTTTTCACAAAGTTCAAGGTGTTGACTATGATGAGATTTTCTCACTCGTAGCGATGCTTAAGTCTGTCTGAGTCATGTTAGCAAATTGCCACATTTTATGAAATTTGGCAAATGGATGTCAAAACTACATTCCTTAATGGATTTCTTCAAGAAGAGTTGTATATGATGCAACCAGAAGGTTTTGTCGATCCTAAAGGTGCTGACAAAATGTGCAAGCTCCAGCGATCCATCTATGGACTGGTGCAAGCATCTCGGAGTTGGAATGTACGCTTTGATGAGCTGATCAAAGCATATAGTTTTATACAGACTTGCGGTGAAGCCTGTATTTACAAGAAAGTGAGTGGTAGCACTACAACATTTCTGATAAGTATATGTGAATGACATATTGTTGATCAGAAATAATGTAGAATTATTCTGCAAAGCATAAAGGAATGTTTGAAAGGAGTTTTTCAAAGAAAGACCTCGGTGAAGCTGCTTAGATATTGAGCATCAAGATCTATAGAGATAGATCAAGACGCTTGATAAGTTTTTTCAATGAGTACATACCTTGACAAGATTTTGAAGTAGTTCAAAATGGAACAGTCAAAGAAAGAGTTTTTGCATGTGTTACAAGGTGTGAAATTGAGTAAGACTCAAAGCCCGACCACGGCAGAAGATAGAAAGAGAATGAAAGTCATTCCCTATGCCTCAGCCATAGGTTCTATAAAGTATGCCATAATGTGTACCAGATCTATTGTATACCCTACACTGATTTTGGCAAGGGAGTACAATAGTGATCTAGGAGTAGATTACTGGACAGCGGTCAAAATTATCCTTAGTAGAATAAGGATATGGTTCTCGATTATGGAGGTGACAAAAAGGTTCGTCGTAAAGGGTTACGTCGATGCAAGTTTGGACACTGATCCAGATGACTCTAAGTCTCAATCTGGATACATATTGAAAGTGGGAGCATTTAGCTAGAGTAGCTCCGTGCAGAGCATTGTTGACATAGAAATTTGCAAAATACATACGGATCTGAATCTGGCAGACCCGTTGACTAAACTTTTCTCACAAGCAAAACATGATCACACCTTAGTACTCTTTGGATGTTAATCACATAGCGATGTGAACTAGATTATTGACTCTAGTAATCCCTTTGGGTGTTGGTCACATGACGATGTGAACTATGGGTGTTAATCACATGGTGATGTGAACTACTGGCGTTAAATCACATGGTGATGTGAACTAGATTATTGACTCTAGTGCAAGTGGGAGACTGAAGGAAATATGCCCTAGAGGCAATACTAAAGTTATTGTTTATTTCCTTATATCATGATAAATGTTTATTATTCATGCTAGAATTGTATTAACCGGAAACTTAGTACATGTGTGAATACATAGACAAGCATAGTGTCGCTAGTATGCCTCTACTTGACTAGCTCGTTAATCGAAGATGGTTGAGTTTCCTAGCCATAGACATGAGTTGTCATTTGATTAACGGGATCACATCATTAGGAGAATGATGTGATTGACTTGACCCATTCCATTAGCTTAGCACTTGATCGTTTAGTATGTTGCTATTGCTTTCTTCATGACTTATACATGTTCCTATGACTATGAGATTATGCAACTCCCGTTTACCGGAGGAACACTTTGTGTGCTACCAAACGTCACAACGTAACTGGGTGATTATAAAGGTGCTCTACAGGTGTCTCCGAAGGTACTTGTTGAGTTGGCGTATTTCGAGATTAGGATTTGTCACTCCGATTGTCGGAGAGGTATCTCTAGGCCCACTCGGTAATGCACATCACTATAAGCCTTGCAAGCATTGTAACTAATGAGTTAGTTATGGGATGATGTATTACGGAACGAGTAAGGAGACTTGCCAGTAACTAGATTGAACTAGGTATTGAGATACCGACGATCGAATCTCGGGCAACTAACATACCGGTGACAAAGGGAACAACGTATGCTGTTATGCGGTTTGACCGATATAGATATTCGTAGAATATGTGGGAGCCAATATGAGCATCCAGGTTCCACTATTTGTTATTGACCGGAGACGTGTCTCGGTCATGTCTACATAGTTCTCGAACCCGTAGGGTCCGCACGCTTAAAGTTCGGTGACGATCGATATTATGAGTTTATGTGATTTGATGTACCGAAGGTAGTTCGGAGTCCCGGATGAGATCGGGGACATGACAAGGAGTCTCGAAATGGTCGAGACGTAAAGATCGATATATTGGACGACTATATTCGGACATCGGAAAGGTTCCGAGTGATTCGGGTATTTTCGGAGTACCGGGGAGTTCCAGGAATTCACCGGGAGAAGTATTGGGCCTTATTGGGCCATACGGGAATAGAGGAGAGAGGCCAAAAGGAAGGAGACGCGCGCCCCCCCTTTTGTCCGAATTGGACAACGGGTGCAGCCCCCTTTTCCTTCTCCCTCTCCCCCTCTTTCCTTCTCTCCTACTCCGGAAAGGAAAGGGGAATCCTACTAGGACTTGAGAGTCTTAGTAGGACTCCCCACACTTGGCGCGCCCCCTCTAGGGCCGGCCTCTCCCTCCCTCCTTTATATACGGGGGCTGGGGGCACCTCTAGACACAACAATTGATCTCTTGATCTCTTAGCCATGTGCGAAGCCCTGCGTCGGTAGAACTTCATCATCGTCACCACGTCGTCGTGCTGACGGAACTCTCCCTCAAAGCTCGGCTGGATCGGAGTTCGAGGGACGTCATTGAGCTGAACGTTCGGATCGTGAAGACGTGAAGACTCGGAGGTGCCGTACGTTCGGTACTTGATCAGTCGGATCGTGAAGACGTACGACTACATCAACCGCGTTGTGCTAACGCTTCCGCTTTCGGTCTACGAGGGTACGTGGACACACTCTCCCCTCTCGTTGCTATGCATCACCATGATCTTGTGTGTGCGTAGGATTTTTTTTGAAATTACTATGTTCCCCAAAATTTATTGCATCACCCTTTCCTCTTCAAGGGAAAACCAACGCAGTGCTCAAGAGGTAGCAGTAAGAGGTACCTTTACTTCACAAATTTGCTTTGCATAATAAAGGCATTACCCGCCGCGATTTTCCTGGCCTCCTGGATTTCCTGGAGGGCGCCCTGGGCTTCAACCCGGGCATCTTGTGCACTTTGGCGGGCCTTGGCAAGTTCGGACTCTTGATCCGCAATATTGCGCTCCATGGACTCACATTTCTTCACGACGTCCTGGAGCTCCTGCTGGACCTCACCGACCCTGGCCTCGTGTTTCTCGCGAGCGGCTTGTTCCTTTGCCGCTCTCTCTTGGGCTTCGGCCTGCGCCTTCTTGAGGGTCTCCACCTTGGTCGCCGCTCCTACAAAATATAATGGCACTATGGTCAACACAAATCATTCATCCTTTCTGAATCTACACAACGTCATTGCATACCTTGATTGTCCTCCAGCGAAATTAATGCTACCTTATTGAATCTTGTCATGAAAGATCAATTCGCCGGCCTTCCTAGTGAAGATGTCGCTACCCATCTAAATAGCTTCGTTGATTTGTGTGATATGAAAAAGAAGAAAGATGTGTACAATGATATTGTTAAATTGAAGCTATTTCCTTTTTCGCTTAGAGATCGCGCTAAAACTTGGTTTTCATCTTTGCCTAAAAATAGTATTGATTCATGGAATAAGTGCAAAGATGCTTTTATCTCTAAGTATTTTCCCCCCGCTAAGATCATCTCTCTTAGAAACGATATTATTAATTTTAAGCAACTTGATCATGAACATGTTGCACAATCTTGGGAGAGGATGAAATTAATGATACGTAATTGCCCTACACATGGTTTGAATCTTTGGATGATTATACAAAAAAATTATGCCCGATTGAATTTTGCTTCTATAAATCTTTTAGATTCAGACGCGGGAGGCACTTTTATGGAAATCACTTTAGGAGAAGCTACTAAACTCCTAGATAATATTATGGTTAATTATTCTCAATGGCACACCGAAAGATCTACTAATAAAAAAGTGCATGCGATAGAAGAAATTAATGTTTTGAGTGGAAAGATGGATGAACTTATGAAATTATTTGCTACTAAAAGTTTTTCTTCTGATCCTAATGATATGCCTTTGTCTACTTTGATTGAGAATAATAATGAATCTATGGATGTGAATTTTGTTGGTAGGAATAATTTTGGTAACAACGCGTATAGAGGAAACTTTAATGCTAGGCCGTTCCCTAGTAATTCCTCTAATAATTATGGTAATTCCTACAACAACTCTTATGGAAATTTTAGTAAGATGCCCTCTGAATTTGAGACTAGTGTTAAGGAGTTTATGAATTCACAAAAGAATTTCAGTGCTTTGCTTGAAGAAAAATTGCTCAAGGTTGATGAATTGGCTAGGAACGTTGATAGAATTTCTCTTGATGTTGATTCTTTGAAACAGAGATCTATTCCGCCTAAGCATGATATCAATGAGTCTCTCAAAGCCATGAGAATTTCCATTGATGAGTGCAAAGTAAGAACCGCTAGGATGCGTGCTAAGAAAGATTGCTTTGTGAAAGCGTGTTCTTCTAGTTTATATGAAAATAAAGATGAAGATCTAAAAGTTATTGATGTGTCTCCTATTAAATCTTTGTTTTGCAATATGAATCTTGGTAATGATGGGGCTGGAGATAAGTCACCTTTACCTGGAAGGCGTCCCAAGAATTCGGAGTTTTTATATCTTGATGCAAAAATTGGCAAAAGTGGGATTGAAGAGATCAAAACTTTAGATATTAATGAACCCACTATCACTACAGGAATCAGCTATTTTGCCGTCTGCCACAGCGGACGGCAAAGGCATGAACGGCGGACGGCAAAGGCCTTTGCCGTCAGCCGCGGACGGCAAAAGGCTCTGGCAAAGTAAGGTCCGGCAAAGAGCTACTTTGCCGTCTGCTTCCGGGCGGCTGACGGCAAAGGGCCTTTGCCGTCTGCAGCGGACGGCAAAGAGAGCAGACGGCAATAATTGCGCTGTCATTCCGTTAAGTGGCTAACGGCAGGCCTTTGCCGTCCGCCGCTGACGGCAAGTCTTTGCCGTCTGCCACTGATGGCAAACTTTCTAGTGTCTTTGCCGTCTGCCACTGTAGGCAAACTTTGTAGTGTCTTTGTCGTCTGCCACTGTAGGCAAACTGGCCAAATGGGTCAGCTCCCAGGAAGCACAGTTGGCTTCCACGTGGCTTCTTTGCCGTCTGCGGCTGACGGCAAAGAGCCCGTTGCCGTCGGTGGCAGACGGCAAAGAGCCTCCATATTGGCTCTTTTTCTGTTTTTTATTAAATCCAACAATTTTCACAACAAATATATATGACATATATAGATATATTTCACAGGCCTATTTAACAGCAAACATATCACATATCCAGCACATAACTTTCATCCATTCATACATAAGCAAGTTCCATCCATTCATACATAAGCAAGTTCCATCCATACATATTACAATGCAAAGTTTCATCAAGATAGCAAGTTCATCATAGCAAGCTAGAAGAATAATTGAAGAGAATGAAAGAAAAAACAAGCACTCCATTGCAAGCTAGCTTCCATGAAGTGAATGAAATCTGCAAAATGGCAAAATAAGAAAGTTAGAAATAGGTGAGTAGAATAAGAAGACTAGAACAAGAAGAGTAGAACAAGAAGAAGACTAGAACAAGAAGTATATGTCATTTATGAGCTAACTTACGTGAAATGGATCATATATGAGCTAACTAAGTTGAAATGGGTCGTTTATGAGCTAGCTAAGGTGAAATGGATCATTTATGAGCTAACTTAGTTGAAATGGGTCGTTTATGAGCTAACTAAGGTCAAATGGATTGTTTTTTAGGTAACTAAGGTGAAATGGATCGTTTTTTAGCTAACTTAGGTGAAATGGATCATTTATGAGCTAACTTAGTTGAAATGGATCGTTTTTGAGCTAACTTAGGTGAAATTGATCATTTATGAGCTAATTTAGTTGAAATGTATCTTTTTGAGCTAACTTAGGTGAAATGGATCATTTAAGAGCTAATTTAGGTGAAATGGATCGTTTTTGAGCTAACTTAGGTGAAATGGATCGTTTATGAGCTAAATTAGTTGAAATGGATCGTTTATATGATAACCTAGGTAAGATGGGTCATTATGGTAAGCATTGGAGGAAATAAAGCTAAGTCTAGGTCTTTATGCATGTGTTAAGCAAAACACTAGATAAACTTACCATGATCCAGGAGGTGTAGGAGCGGGCTGGCTTGTGTCGGTAGCTGGAGAAGGATCGTGCCATGCTTGTCTGGAGTTACGCTGCACCAAAGATCATTTCCAATGTCTTGTTAGCATGATGACACTCAAATGTTAAGACTAGCAAGTAATGTCCATTCAAATTAAACTCACCGTGGTCCCAGGAGCAATCACTGGCATCGGCGGAGCGGTCTGACCGGTCTTCTCGCACACAGACTGCACATTTGGTTTTGACGACTCAGTCATACTAGTTAGTAATGAGACAAACACTACATGAATGTTTTGGCTAGTCTGCAGAAGAAACTTACCACAAGGAGCTCGTACATGGCCCTTTCCTGCATGTCATTCCGTGCCCTCTCCTCCTCCAACATCTTTGTCGTCCTCTCCTCCAACTCCCGCTGCCTCTCCGCCGCCTCCGCCAGAAGTTTCTCCGTTCTATCTCTCTCACTCTGTATAGCAGCCTGCAACACCACTCACATGACCATTTGTAATCACTGATGGAAGCGCACACAATGTAATGGAGAAAGATAGCTGAGTACGTATCACTAACCTTGATGGCGAGTTGGACTGGCCGTTCACGAGGCCTTATCTCAGGAGCGGAGCTCGACTGGCGCGCCTTGATCTCCGGGAGAGTGCTAGGACAACGGATAAGTCCATCTCCAATGGCTATGGAGCCATGGGACCTCCCGCCACCAGATATCATCACCAGCTCTGGATCAATGGGACCCTGGCTCGAGTTAAAGTCCTCCCCTTTCCTCGCCTTCCCCTCATCTCTATATCTCACGAGCTTATTGTGGGAGGAGATGTTGGTGAAGTTGTTTGCATCATCGAGGTCAGACGGAGAGAATGCCTTGACTTTCTTGAAAGAGGTAGTGTGGGCCATGGCATACAGGTCGTACACCTCTGGCACCTTATCCACCTTATTGTAGCGTGCCTGAAAGAGAGAAACAATGTAAATTAGTAATTAAAGGGCTCAAGCTAGCATGATGAATGAATTGCATGAATCATGAAGCAAACCACATACCCAGTTCCGCCCGAACTGATATAAGTTGGAGCTGCCTTGATGGTGTGGCACACCTTCCATTTGGGCACGTTTGTCCTTGGCCTCGTTGTGGAGGGCTAGCCATTCTTTTGAGCACCACTCATTGACCAACACCTCCCAACAATCCATCCGATCCGCACACCATCTCAGAGGCGCCTAAGTTAGCAAATAGAAACTTGAGCGCTACGGCTAAGAATTACTAAATGAAGGAACTTAAGTAGAAGGCCTTAAGAATTACCTTCATGTACTACTCCTTACTCAGGAACTTCCCGCGGCACGCTGACTTGGTCTTCTTGATACCACGCAAGGCATAGTAGTCTCGAACAGCCTGCACCCGAGCCTCGTGCCGTAAGTTCTGTAGTAGGCGTTTGCAGACGTTCTCGATAACATTTGCCGCCTCCTCCTCGTATCCCTCCTCACACCTGTAGAATGTCTGCAATCAAATGAGACAATATTGATTAGTACAATTAATAACTAGCTAGTTGAAGATTTTTAAATGTGTAAAGGGGAAATTACCCAGAAGTTTCTGATCACCACGTCTACCCTCGTGTCGCACAAGACACCGTCGATAATCTCACCTGGCGGGGCCGGGCAGCCAAGTAGTGCTCCCAGCTCAATCCAAGCTCTGGAAGCCGACCCTCACCAGGCAACGTGACAAACCCCGGAAAGTTTTGCCGGCAAAGCACTCCAAGGACGGAGTTGGGCCGGCGGACACTATGATGGTGGTCCCAACCCCTACAGCATGACAAGGCCAACGCATTAGATATTTGAAGAAACGTGAATGCAGAAGGTACAAAAAGATTAAATGCACTTACCTCTCCCCATCAGGGTAAATCAACCACCTCTGCTCGCGGGTCGCCAGCATGGACGGGAGCCGTGTACAACCACGCTGGTAGACGGTGCCCCCCTCCTCCTCAATATCAGTCGGCTCCCGCCATCATCAGCATGGCCACTCGGCTCCTCGGACTGATCCGGCCAGGTACCCCATCCAGACGTGTGCTACTCCGGGGTCTCGTGGGCCGAACTCTCGTGGTCCGAAGGCCCGTCGACCCGAGGCTCGTGGGCCCAAGACCCGTGGACCGGAGGCTCGTGGACTAGAGTCCGTGTAGCCTCCTCCTCGGATGAGTCCACCCTAGCAGTCACGTGCTCGGGTGAAACAGCTGGGGGTGGCGGCGAGGAAGGCGCCGTAGCAGTCACCCTACGCCCTCTCCCGCGACCACGTGCCCCACCTCCTCTCTTCTTACCTCGTCCCCTGCTGGGCACCGCGGTCGACGAAGAAGGGCCCAGCGGTGTCGCCATACTGTCCAGCAACGCTCGGCGGAGAGGTGCGTGTGGAATGGAAGACCTCACACCACGCGCCGACGAAGAAGGGGCCTCGGCGCGCTCCCGACCAGCGCCCACCATCTTTCAACACCTGCCATGACAAACAGTAAACGAAATTAGTACAACATAAAAAAAGACCGACATGAATAATAATATGTGTATCACTTAAGTGTATCATCATCAAGTACAACATAAATTTTTTTAATACCTGACACTACTAATAATCTCGATCAGTATCATCAATAAATGCATAATCATCATCATCACTATAATCAATGACGGGCTCATAGGGTTCAGTGGCATCAACATGTGGAAGGCCACCTTGACGTAATTGGTCAAGCATTGACAGGTCATCCGCAGCAGTAACCTCTTCTTGTTCCGGCTCTTCTTGTTCCTCCTCTGGGGTGATGTCGGATTCACTGTCGCTGTCTACTTCAATGTTTTGGGGTGAAGTATAGCGGTTCTTGAAACGCTTTTTGGAAAGACGTGTCTCTTGGAATAATTCTTCTTCATATGTGTCTGGGTTAATGTGAGGTTCATAATCCTCTTCCTTTGGGGGAGATAGTCTAGCACGTGGCGGCACTTCATAAACGACATCCCAAGCTTTCAGATTTGGATTAGTTTGGCAGGCCCACGGTAGATAGAATACTTGGGTCGCCTGTTGAGCCGTAATATAGACATCAGGAACATCTAAATGGGTGCTTTGGTTGATTTCAACTAGCCCTATATGTTCATGAGTCCTTCTAGTCTCCTTCGGCTGAAACCAATAACATTTGAAGACTACGACATTCGGTGGGTTTTCACCATAGAATAGAAGTTCATAAATTGCTTCAACTCTCCCATAATACTCGGTACCTCCTTCGCTGATAGCAGATACACAACAATTTGTAGACTTTCGGTCGGCCATAGATAGCTCTTTGCCATAGGTACGAAAGCGATACCCGTTGATGTCGTATTTGTCAAATGAACGGACCTTATAGTCAAAACCATTAGCGACTTGTCTCAATTCGGCGTCCATAGACTCTGAATTAGCCTACAAGTTTAATATGAAAGGATTGTTGCATTACGCACAAATTAGCGAATGAAATGAAATTGTCTAATAGAAATTACCGTTTGTTTGAACCAAGAGATGAAACCGGGATAGCCGCCTCCTTGCTTTGCGAGAAGCTCATACTCTTCGACAGAATCCTTTTGGATCACCGCTCCATACGAGAATAAGGCGACGTATCGATTGTATGAAATATCCAGGAATAAGAGCAGTTCAAAGGAAATAGAAGTTGCGAAACAATGTACCGAGAACTTACTCGATGTACGGCCGCACTTCTATCAGGTTGTTGAAGATATACAACGAAAGGGTCCGCCATTCTTTGTTATCCAAAGATACTAGATTTGAAACACTGGCTGGTGCGAGATTCCCTTTGAATAGGTTGAGGTTGGATCCACCCTTTTTAGGGTCGTCAGCATTGTACCGAGGCTTCAGGTTATGCAAATGACGATTTTTGGCTTCGTAGTGTGCTGTCACGAAGTTTGCCGCCTCCTCAGGAGCCATCGATGCTTCAATTCTACGTTTATTTTTACATTTTTGTCAAAGCGTCTTCTGCATCCTCTCAGTTGGGTAGCACCAACGATTTTGCACGGGCCCCCCAATCTTGCCTCGGTCGGGAGATGCAAAATCAAATGCTGCATTGGATTAAAGAAGCCCGGTGGAAAGATCTTGTCTAACTTGCAGATCAACTTCGGCGCCAACTCTTCCATTTCTTCTAGCACGCCAGGCGATAGTTCTTTCGCACAAAGAACACGGAAGAAATAGCTGAGTTCTGCCAGTACTAGCCATTCATCCTCAGGGATGAAGCCACGCAACATCACCGGCATTACCCGCTCAATCCATATGTGCCAATCATGACTCTTGAGACCAAATATCTTCAATTTATCAAGACTGGCTCCCCTCTTTAGATTCGCTGCATACCCATCGGGGAACATCAACTGCATTTTCACCCACAAGATAATTTCCCTCATAGCTGGCCTTCCAAGATTGGACCATGCATTTGGCTTCGTCCAGTTCTGCTTTCCTTTCGGTTCTTTCATGTTTTGTAACGGCCTATCACATAGCGCCTCCAGATCGACTCTAGCCTTAGTATTATCCTTTGACTTCCCATCTATGCCGAACAATGTACCAAAAAGTGCCTCGGCGATATTCTTCTCAGTGTGCATCACGTCGATGTTGTGTGGGCAAAGGAGGTCTTTGAAGTAAGGCAGATCCCATAAGCATGTTTTGTGAGTCCAGGCGTGCTTAGAATTATACCCCTTGAAGTACCCTGGACGCTCTGGATCTGGCTAGAGAGCGTTTAACTGATCCATGGTCTGTTGGCCTGTCAATGCAGGTGGTGCAGAGTTTTTGACAACTCTACCTCTGATGAAGTTCTTCTTGTCTTTCCTGAACTTATGGCGAGGATTCAGGAACTGTCTATGCATGTCGAAGCAAGAAAACTTGTGACCGGCCTGAAGCCAACGAAACTCAAGAGCTCCCTTACATGTGGGGCACGGGAACGTTCCATGCACACACCGGCCAACGAATAGCGGATACGCCGACAAGTCATGCGTCGAGTACATGTACCAGACACGCATTATGAAGTTCCGTTTGCTATAGGCGTCGTATGTCTTGAACCCATTATCCCAGGCTTCTTGCAATTCGTTCTTAAGCAGCTGCATGTACACATTCATATTTTTCCCCGGATAGTTGGGCCCTGGAATTAATTACGTCAGGAAAATGTTCTTTCTTTGCATAATCTGTCCGGGGGGGGGGGGAGATTGAGTGGAAAGACAAATACGGGCCAACAACTGTATTGGGCTGCCGTCATACCAAACACACTGAACCCATCCGTGTTGATGCCGACTCGAGGATGCCTCGGATCTGCCGCTTTGTCAGCATGTAATTCATCAAACTTTTTCCACGCAACACCATCCGATGTGTGTACGATCATCAGATTCCCATCTGCATCTAGTTCGGTTCTTTTGCCCGTTTTGTGCCATGTCATCTGTCTGGCCGTCTCTTCGACCATGAAAAGACGTTGAAGTCTTGGTACGATTGGCATATATCGAAGAACACTAACGGGGATTTTGGTCTGTGTCTTCTCACCCATACTGTTGTCTACCACAACATACCTAGAAGACTTGCAAATGGGACAATAGTTCAAGTCCGCATAGTCAAGCCTAAACAAGACACATCCTTTCTCACAGGCATGTATCTTCTCATAGGGCATCTTCAGTGCACGGAGGATTTTGTCCGACTGGTACAGATTTGCAGGCATTACATGGCCTTTGGGTAGAAAGCGTCCAAATACTGTCATCATTGCATCGTAGCATTCTCTGCCCAAGTTGAACTGAGCCTTCAGAGCCATTACTTGTGAGATGACATCCAACTGACAAAGCTCAGTGTGCTCATGGTGCGGACGTTTTGAAGACTCCAACATTTCATTGAAGGCATTTGCAGATTCCTCCATCTCCTTGTCCGAATCCCGAGCATCATCGAAGTCTTGCACCATGTTTTCCATCCCGGTACCATGCTCGTCGGTGCGACGATGATCCACCTCAACTCGGTCACGTTGGGCAGACTCACCATGAAATGTCCACACCGTATAATCGGGCGTAAAACCACTCTTCTGCAGGTGTTTGCCCATTTCAGCCTCTGTCCTCTTTTCCCAATTGCCGCACCATAAACAGGGGCACCAGGTTTTCCTCTGGCCATTTGCAAATGCGGCTTGCACAAACCCCTTGGTTTTTGTGAACCATTCAGTGCTCCATTTGTTCTGACCAGTGTGACCGGTGTACATCCACGCACGATCACTCATCTTGACTTTCAGAGCTACTAGACACACAACAAATATACATATATAATTCACCATGTATATATTCATCAGTTGATCTACTTTGTCAATTTTATTACGTCCATGCAACCTACACTCTAATAGGTAATGATAGGTCCTAATCCCACCCGAGTATGTTTAGATTGGGTTCATTTTCCCATGCTATGCTCCGGATCCTACGCAAAATTTCGGCAGCACCTCCCCGCTGTTCTCCTGATACACGTCTCTGCAATAAACAGAGAGGATGTGTACCCGGAGAACAACAGGGGAGGCACTGACGAAACTTATGCGTCAGATCCGGAGCAAAGCATATGGGAAAACGAACCCAATCTAAACATACTCGGGCTGTCCATGGATAGCGTTGGACAATTCGAAAGAATCAAGGTTATAAATATGCAAATGCATGCATATTTATAACTATGACGCTTTCGAACGGGAGACACATATTGGTTACGCATACTGATGATTCAAGACACATATATAGCTAGCTATCAAGTTTCATCGGCACAAACACTGGAACAGAGCAAATAATTAACGGGGGAGGAGGACATGTCATTTGTGCTCACCCACGAACGAAGGGGCAGAGCTCGTCAAACGCACGGCGAGGTCGTTGACCACCAAACATCGCAGCGATGAAACAACTGCACATTTAAATCTACCCGATCAACACAATTATATATGATGTTTTCATAACAAAATCGAAAAATATATGACCAAACTAATAATTCACAAATATATGACCCCGTCGGCCTCTAAAGAACACCTTTTCGGGAGGTGTCGGGGGTCGGGGTGTCGTGTCGGGGTCGGGGTGCTGTTTCGGGGTCGGGAGGTCGGGGTGTCGTGTCGGGGTCAGGGGGTTAGGGGGTCGGGTGTCGGGGTGGAGTCGGGGTCGGGTGTCGGGGTGTGGTGTCGGGGTTGGGGGTCAGGGGGTCGGGTGTCGGGGTGTCGTGTCGGGGTCGGGGTGTGGTGTCGGAGTCGGGGTGTCGGGGTCAGGGGGTCAGGGGGTCAAGGGGTCAGGGGGTCGGGTGTCGGGGTGTCGTGTCGGGTCGGGGTGTCGGGGTGTGGTGTCGGAGTCGGGGTGTCGGGGTCAGGGGGTCGGGGTGTCGTGTCGGGGTCGGGGTGTGGTGTCGGGGTCGGGGTGTCGGGGTCAGGGGTCAGGGGGTCGGGGTCAAGGGGTCGGGGTGTTTCCTTCTATCCTTCTTCTTCTTTCTTTCTCTTCTTCTTCTTCTTCTTCTTTCCTTTCTTCTTCTTCTTCTTTCATCTTTTTTCTACTTTTTTACTTCTTTTCGTTTCTTCTTTTCTTCTTCTTCTACTTCTTCTACTTCTTTTCTTCTTCTTCTTTTTACATCTTTTTTGTACTTCTTTTCTTTTCTTCCTTTCTTCTTCTTCTACTTCTTTTCTTCTTTTTCTTTTTTCATCTTTTTTCTACTTCTTCTCTTTTCTTCTTCTTCTACTTCTTCTACTACTTCTACTTCTTCTCATTCTTTTCTAACACTAACACTAACGCAATCTAGCACTAACAATTAAACAGAAAAAAATGAAAAAAACAGAAGAAAAAAGAGAAGTAGTCCCTCACCGGAGCAATGGGACGGTCGGCGGGGGCGGTGGCGGGGGGGCGCCGGGCGGCGGGGGCGGCGCCGGGCGGCGGGTGGCGGGGCGACGGGGCGTCGGGGGCGGTGCCGGGCGGCGGGGGCGGCGCCGGGCGGTGGGTGGCGGGGCGACGGGGCGTCGGCGGGTGGGGTAGGGGCGGAGGGGTGGTGGGGCGACGTGCCAAGCGGGTGCGGGGGCGAGGGCGGCGGCGGGCGACGGCGGGCGGCGGTGGACGTGGGATCTGGTGGCGGGGCGCGTCGGGGAGGAGAGAGGGAGAGAAGAGAGAGTAATGGGCGGGGGGTGGGGGCCGTTAGTTAGTCTGCTCTTTGCCGTCCGCCTTTATCTCTCTTTGCCGTCTGCTAGTAGACGGCAAAGAGGTGGGGCGTTAAGTTTTTCTAAACGGGCGGGGGGGTGGGGGCCACCTCTCTCTTTGCCGTCAGCCAGCGGACGGCAAAGATTCTTTGCCGTCAGCTGGCTGACGGCAAAGAGCCGGCAGATGGCAAAGGCATGTTTTGTCGTCTGCCGTTTCTTTGCCGTCTGCTTTTGGGTAGCTAATGGCAAAGAGCTTCTTTGCCGTCAGCTAGCTGACGACAAAGAGCTGGCAGATGGCAAATTAGCTGATTCCAGTAGTGTATTTTGGATTTCAAGGAATTTAATTATGATAATTGCTCTTTGATAGATTGTATTTCCTTATTGCAATCCGTGCTAAATTCTCCTTATGTTTATAGCCAAAATAAAGCTTTTTAAACATATCGTTGATGCTTTGATGCAATCTTATGAAGAAAAACTTGAGTTGGAAGTTTCTATCCCTAGAAAACTTTATGATGAGTGGGAACCTACTATTAAAATTAAAATTAAAGATCATGAATGCTATGCTTTGTGTGATCTGGGTGATAGTGTTTCCACGATCCCAAAAACTTTGTGTGATTTGCTAGGATTTCGTGAATTTGAAGATTGTTCTTTGAACTTGCACCTTGCGGATTCCACCATTAAGAAACCTATGGGAAGAATTAATGATGTTCTTATTGTTGAAAATAGGAACTATGTGCCCGTAGATTTCATCGTTCTTGACATAGATTGCAATCCTTCATGTCCTATTATTCTTGGTAGACCTTTCCTTAGAACGATTGGTGCAATTATTGATATGAAGGAAGGGAATATTAGATTCCAATTTCCATTAAGGAAAGGCATGGAAAACTTCCCTAGAAATAAAATAAAATTACCTTATGAATCTATTATGATAGCCACTTATGGATTTCCTACCAAAGACGGCAATACTTAGATCTATCCTTGCTTTTATGCCTAGCTAGGGGCGTTAAACGATAGCGCTTGTTGGGAGGCAACCCAATTTTATTTTAGTTTTTTAGTTTTTGCTTCTGTTTAGGAATAAATATTTGATCTATCCTCTGGTTAGATTTTTTTATGTTTTAATTAGTGTTTGTGCCAAGTTAAACCTATAGGATCTTCTTGGATGATAGTTATTTGATCTTGCTGAAAATTCCAGAAACTTTCTGTTCACGAAAACAATTGATAAAAATCACCAGAACGTGATAAAATACTGATTACAATTGCAGCAGATCAATAAACAAATTTCCTAGGTCGTCCTATTTTGGTAGATTTTTCTGAGTTCCAGAAGTTTGCATTAGTTACAGATTACTACAGACTGTTCTGTTTTTTACAGATTCAGTTTTTCGTGTGTTGTTTGCTTATTTTGATGAATCTATGGCTAGTAAAATAGTTTATAAACCATAGAGAAGTTGGAATACAGTAGGTTTAACACCAATATAAATAAAGAATGAGTTCAATACAGTACCTTGAAGTGGTGTTTTGTTTTCTTTCACTAACGGAGCTCACGAGATTTTCTGCTAAGTTCTGTGTTATGAAGTTTTCAAGTTTTGGGTAAAAGATTTGATGGATTATGGAACAAGGAGTGGAAACAGCCTAAGCTTGGGGATGCCCATGGCACCCCAAGATAATCTAAGGACACCAAAAAGCCAAAGCTTGGGGATGCCCCGGAAGGCATCCCCTCTTTCGTCTACTTCCATCGGTAACTTTACTTGGAGCTATATTTTTATTCACCACATGATATGTGTTTTGCTTGGAGCGTCTTGTATTATTTGAGTATTTGCCTTTCAGTTTACCACAATCATCCTTGCTGTACACACCTTTTGAGAGAGACACACATAAATCGGAATTTATTAGAATACTCTATGTGCTTCACTTATATTTTTTGAGCTATATAGTTTTGCTCTAGTGCTTCAATTATATCTTTTAGAGCACGACGGTGGATTTGTTTTATAGAAACTATTGATCTCTCATGCTTCACTTATATTATTTTGAGAGTCTTAAAACGGCATGGCAATTTGCTTTAATTATAATTTCATGAGAAATTTGATGCTTGATAATTGTTTTGAGATATAAAGGTGGTAATATCATAGTTGTGCTAGTTGAGTAATTGTGAAATTGAGAAATACTTGTGTTGGAGTTTGTGATTCCCGTAGCATGCACGTATGGTGAACCGTTATGTAACGAAGTCGGAGCATGAGGTATTTATTGATTGTCATCCTTTGTGTGGCGGTCGGGATCGCGCGATGGTTAACTCCTACCAACCCTTCCCCTAGGAGCATGCGTAGTAGTACTTTGCTTCGAGGGCTAATAATTTTTTGCAATAAGTATATGAGTTCTTTATGACTAATGTGAGTCCATGGATTATACGCACACTTACCTTTCCGCAATTTTCTAGCCTCTTCGGTACCGTGCATTGCCCTTTCTCACCTTGAGAGTTGGTGCAAACTTCGCCGGTGCATCCAAACCCCGTGATATGATATGCTCTATAACACATAAACCTCCTTATATACCTTCCTCAAAACAGCAACCATACCTACCTATTATGACATTTCCATAGCCATTCCGAGATATATTGCCATGCAACTTTCCACCGTTTCGTTTATCATGACACGCTCCATCATTGTCATATTGCTTTGCATGATCATGTAGTTGACATTGTATTCGTGGCAAAGCCACCGTTCATAATTCTTTCATACATGTCGCTCTTGATTCATTGCATATCCCAGTACACCGCCGGAGGCATTCACATAGAGTCATATCTTGCTCTAAGTATCGAGTTGTAATTCATGAGTCGTAAGTAAATAAAATTGTGATGATCATCATTATTAGAGCATTTTCCCAAGTGAGGAAAGGATGATGGATACTATGATTCCCCCACAAGTCGGGATGAGACTCCGGACTAAAAAAAGGAGAGGCCATGAAAAAAAGGGAAAGGCCCAAAAAAGAGAGAAAAAGAGAGAAGGGACAATGTTACTATCCTTTTACCACACTTGTGCTTCAAAGTAGCACCGTGATCTTCATGATAGAGAGTCTCTCATTTTGTCACTTTCATATACTAGTGGGAAATTTCATTATAGAACTTGCTTGTATATTCCAATGATGGGTTTCCTCAAATACCCGAGGTCTTCGTGAGCAAGCAAGTTGGATGCACACCCACTTAGTTTCTTTTGTTTGAGCTTTCATACACTTATAGCTCTAGTGCATCTGTTGCATGGCAATCCCTACTCCTTGCATTGACATCAATTGATGGGCATCTCTATAGCCCGTTGATTAGCCTCGTCGATGTGAGTCTTTCTCCTTTTTTGTCTTCCCACATAACCCCTATCATTATACCTTATCCCACCATAGTGCTATATCCATGGCTTGCGCTCATGTATTGCGTAAAAGTTGAAAAGGCTGAAGCGCGTTAAAAAGTATGAACCAATTGCTTGGCTAAAACCGGGGTTGTACATGATATGAATATTTTCTGTGGGGAAGATGGAGCATAGCCAGACTATATGATTTTGTAGGGATAACTTGCTTTGGCTATGTTATTTTGATAAGACATAATTGCTTGGTTAGTATGCTTGAAGTATTATTGTTTTTATGTCAACATCAAACTTTTATATTGAATCATATCGAATCTGAACATTCGTGCCACAATAAGAAGAATTACATGGAAATTACGCTAAGTAGCATTCCACATCAAAAATTCTGTTTTTATCATTTACCTACTTGAGGACGAGGAGGAATTAAGCTTGGGGATGCTTGATACGTCTCCAACGTATCTATAATTTTTTATTGTTCCATGCTATATTATATTCTGTTTTGGATGTTTAATGGGCTTTATTATACACTTTTATATTATTTTTGGGACTAACATATTAACCGGAGGCCCAACCCAAATTGCTGTTTTTTTCCTATTTTAGAGTTTCGCAGAAAAAGAATATCAAACGGAGTCCAAACGGAATGAAACCTTCGGGAACGTGATTTTCGAAACAAACGTGATCGAGAGGACTTGGAGTCCACGTAAAGAAAGCAACGAGGAGAGCACGACGCAGGGGGCACGCCTACCCCCTGGGCGCGCCCTCCACCCTCGTGGGGCCCATGTTGCTCCACTGACGTACTTCTTCCTCCTATATATACCTACGTACCCCCAAACCATCAGAGGTATCCGCGAAAACCTAATTCCACCGCCGCAACCTTCTGTACCCATGAGATCCCATCTTGGGGCCTTTTCCGGCGCTCCGCCGGAGGGGGCATTGATCACGGAGGGCTTCTACATCAACACCATAGCCTCTCCGATGATGTGTGAGTAGTTTACCTCAGACCTTCGGGTCCATAGTTATTTAGCTAGATGGCTTCTTCTCTCTCTTTGGATCTCAATACAAAGTTCTCCACGATTCTCATGGAGATCTATTCGATGTAATCTTCTTTTGCGGTGTGTTTGTCGAGACCGATGAATTGTGGGTTTATGATCAAGTTTATCTATGAACAATATTTGAATCTTCTCTGAATTCTTTTATGTATGATTGGTTATCTTTGCAAGTCTCTTCGAATTATCAGTTTGGTTTGGCCTACTAGATTGATCTTTCTTGCAATGGGAGAAGTGCTTAGCTTTGGGTTCAATCTTGCGGTGTCCTTTCCCAGTGACAGCAGGGGCAGCAAGGCACGTATTGTATTGTTGCCATCGAGGATAACAAGATGGGGTTTATATCATATTGCATGAGTTTATCCCTCTACATCATGTCATCTTACTTAAAGCATTACTCTGTTCTTATGTACTTAATACTCTAGATGCATGCTGGATAGCGGTCGATGTGTGGAGTAATAGTAGTAGATGCAGAATCATTTCGGTCTACTTGTCACGAATGTGATGCCTATATACATGATCATACCTAGATATTCTCATAACTATGCTCAATTCTATCAATTGCTCGACAGTAATTTGTTCACCCACCGTAATACTTATGCTCTTGAGAGAAGCCACTAGTGAAACCAATGGCCCCGGGTCTATTTTCCATCATATTAATCTTCCATCAACTAGCTATTTCTATTGCCGTTTATTTTACTTTGCATCTTTATTTACTCTTTTTCATAAAAATACCAAAAATATTATCTTATCATACCTATCAGATCTCACTCTCGTAAGTGACCGTGAAGGGATTGACACCCCTTTATCGCATTGGTTGCGAGGTTCTTATTTGTTTGTGTAGGTGCGTGGGACTCGAGCGTGGTCTCCTACTGGATTGATACCTTGGTTCTCAAAAACTGAGGGAAATACTTACGCTACTTTACTGCATCACCCTTTCCTCTTCAAGGGAAAACCAACGCAGTGCTCAAGAGGTAGCAGTAAGAGGTACCTTTTCTTCACAAATTTGCTTTGCATAATAAAGGCCTTACCCGCCGCGATTTTCCTGGCCTCCTGGATTTCCTGGAGGGCGCCCTGGGCTTCAACCCGGGCATCTTGTGCGCTTTGGCGGGCCTTGGCAAGTTCGGACTCTTGATCCGCAATATTGCGCTCCATGGACTCGCATTTCTTCACGGCGTCCTGGAGCTCCTGCTGGACCTCACCGACCCTGGCCTCGTGTTTCTCACGAGCGGCTTGTTCCTTTGCCGCTCTCTCTTGGGCTTCAACCAGCGCCTTCTTGAGGGTCTCCACCTCGGTCGCCGCTCCTACAAAATATAATGGCACTATGGTCAACACAAATCATTCATCCTTTCTGAATCTACACAAGGTCATTGCATACCTTGATTGTCCTCCAGCTGTTTTTTCACATGGCCAAGCTCTTCCTTGGTCCGCTCCAGACTCTGGTTCAGTCCGGAGACTTCAGCAGAATGGGAGGTCGTAGCCAGCAACGACGCCTTCTTATTCACATACACATGTATGGTTAGTCTCCTGCGGAAGTTATTGATCCTCTGTCCGGCTTTTCTTTCCGAACACCAGACTGAGTCTCAGGGGCTACTGTCTATACTATGACATTCTTTTTGCATAATTACGTCGCATACCTCAAAGCCTGTTAGAAGGCTGGTGCAGGCTTCGGTCAGTCCGCTCTTAACAGACTGAGCCGTCTCAACCACTGTACCCATAAGGATACGGTGTTCCTCAACAATGGAAGCGCTTTGCAGCGCTTCCCCTAGAGTATCCGGTGCCTCTGGATGGACAGAGGTCACCGGTGGAATCAGTGCACCTCCTTCTTTCAAAGGAGGCTGCTTGCCCTGATTCCGGAGCCGTATAGGCCTCCGGAATTGTATTCGGCTGGGGGCCAAATTGGATATGGCCCCCATCGCCAGTCTCCATGGGGATTTGCTCCCCCATGTGTCCGGCGGTCGAGGTTTCACCCTCTGGCGCCACCCTGACGGCCTCCTGCGTCTCTCCCTGCCTGGGGAGGTCCTTCGGGACAGCACCTCGATGTCATCCATGGCCTTGGGAGAAGAGCCATCTGGAAGGGACCCGCTGTCCATCACCTTCGGATCCAGCGAATTCCCCGAAGATGAGGATCACTGGAGGTCGGAACGAGCCGGACTGCAGCGCATGATTCAACATGTCCAAACCATGGAGTAAAAGAGCTGGATATATGTGCGCGTCTTTGAGTACTTACGATTCGGCCAGGGGCTTATCCCTGGGGCGCCACATGGAGCTGCTATCGATGTCTCACGCGGAGTTATCCGCGAGGGAGACCTTCCCCTTCTTGGACGCCTCTGCCTCCAGATGCATGGGGGCCGCCCTTTTCTTCCTCCCCCCCCCTCCGGGGGAGAGTTGCTTTCCTCCTCCTCATCATCATCCTCGGTGGGGGAGGAGTGGGTCTCGGCGTGTTCAGACGTCATGTCCGAAGTGCCCTTATGGCGGAGGCCACTCCTGGTCTCCATGGCCTTCTTCTTGGCCTTCTTCTCCGGCGCTTGGTAGGGCGCCGGAACCAGCATCTTCATCAGAAGTGGGATTGCTAGGTTTTTGGGCAGCGGAGGGGACACTGAATCCACTCCGCCTTCTTTGTCCAGCCCTGAAAAAACAAATAGGGAAGCTTAGACATCTTCCTTGAGTATGCAAGTAAAGGATACACCTTGAAATACGAAAAACTTACCGGATTGGCAGGATGGGTCAGGTTGTACCCATGATGCTCGGTCGTCTTCGGCCATGTCTCATTAGCCTTGAAAACACCTTCCAGATGTCTTCGTGTGTAGTGCCGAAGAACTGTTGCAGGGTCTGGTGCTCGGCCGGATCGAACTCCCACAAATGGAAAGTCCGGCTTTGGCACGGAAGGATCCGGCGAAAAAGCATCACCTGGATCACATTGACAAGCTTGATGTTCTTGTCTACCATGCTCCTAATGCGCGTCTGAAGCGCGGTCAGCTCATCCGACGAAGACCAGTCCATGGCCTTCTCTAGCCAGGAGGTGAGCCGCATCGGGGCTCCGGACTGGAATTCGGGAGCCGTGGCCCAGGTGGCGTCACGAGGCTCTGTGACGTAGAACCACTGCTGTTGCCACCCTTTGACGGTCTCCACGAAGGTACCTTTGGTCCATGAGACATTGGGCATCTTGCTCACCATGGCGCCTCCGCACTCTGTGTGTTGACCACCCACCACCTTCGGCTTCACATTGAAGATCTTTAACCACAATCCGAAGTGTAGTGGGATGCGGAGGAAGGCCTCACACACGACAATGAATGCCGAGATGTTGAGGAAGGAGTTGGGGGCCAGATCGTGGAAATCCAGCCCGTAGTTGAACATGAGTCCACGGACGAATGGGTGGAGAGGGAATCCCAATCCGCGGACGAAGGGGGGTTGAATACCACCCTCTCGTGGGGCTCCGGGGAGGGGATGATCTGCCCCTTTGCTGGAAGCCGGTGGGCGATTTCCTGGGCAAAGTACCCAGCCTCCCGGAGCTTGGTGATGTCCTTCTCCTTGACGGAGGAAACCATCCAATTGCCCTGCGCTCCAGATCCGGACATGGCTGGAGTGCTTTTTTGAGGAGGAAAGGATGGAAGCTTGGGCGCCGGAGCTTGAGAATGGATGGGCAAAGAGAAAGAAGGCGTGGCTGAAAAGGTGAAATCCTTATCCCTTTATAAAGGCTGCGGCTATCAAGTGCCTCCCCACTCGCCTTAAAACTCGCCTGTTCCCCAAGGGTCGTGCAGACGGCGCGGTTGGATTACCCACACTCGTATTGATGAGAATCCCGCAATAAAGGGACGTGATCTCTACTTCGATAAGACGTGCCAATAAAACCGCATCTTGAAACATGGAGCGGGAGGCTAAAAACGGTTCGAAATAATGACCGGGCAGTGACGTGATGTCACGCTACAAAAGTTGTCAGTAGATTGGACTCGTGAAATATTGTACTCTGTGTGTGTGTGTGTGTGTGTGTGTGGTACTTGTTTTGCAGAGTCGGACACGTTTTCTGTGTTCGAATGCTATTTTGGAGTATTCGGAGGAGGAATCCGCCTTGCAATGCCGAAGACAATCTGCGCGCCGGACACATCATCATTGAAGCCTAGTTCAGGGGCAACTGAGGGAGTCCTGGATTAAGGGGTCCTCGGGCGTCCGGACTATGTAACATGGGCCGGACTAATGGGCTATGAAGATACAAGACAGAGGACTTCTTCCCGTGTCCGGATTGGACTCTCCTTTGCATGGATGGCAAGCTTGGTGTTCGGATATGTAGATTCCTTCCTTTGTAAACTGACTCTGTACAACCCTAGGCCCCTCTGATGTCTATATAAACCGGAGGGTTTAGTCCGTAGAGGCAATCATAATCACAATCATACAGGCTAGACATTTAGGATTTAGCCATTATGATCTCGTGGTAGATCAACTCTTGTAATCCTCATATTCATCAAGATCAATCAAGCAGGAAGTAGGGTATTACCTCCATCAAGAGGGCCCGAACCTGGGTAAACATCGTGTCCCCTGTCTCCTATTACCATGGACCCTAGACGCACAGTTCGGGACCCCCTACCCGAGATCCGCCGGTTTTGACACCGACATTAACCTCGTCCAAATCGCCTACTGAGCAAAATCTTCCGGCTAGACAGAGTGATATATCTGTGCTCCAGACACAAGTCCAATACCTAATGGACATTGTGTCAGACACAAAAATAGTGGTTGACAAATGTCGGGAAGATATGAATGGTTTTGAAACCAGACTATCAGACATTTCCTTCATTGTTCAAGAGAAATGGCGGAAAAAAGGGGAAGATCGTGCTGCTCCATCAGATTTTACAACCTGAAACATAAGCACTCAAGTCAAATGATATGTGCTTCTATACATCTGATGGTGCTTTTATCTGCAAGGACTCTAAACTTTATGCCAATGGGCCTTTTGTTGTATGGTTGGAATTTATTTTGTTATGATATAGCATTTATGATGCTGCCAAAGGTTGCAGTAATTACGATGCTATTTTTGTATAGTGTAGGTTTATCTTAGTAATGTATTCGGCCGAAAGCTTCGTAGGAGCCCAACATGCCAACATTCGTCGGGCCCATTCCAATTGGGCTAAAAACGATTCTGGGCCGAAATTTGCATGTAGCCCACTAAAAATATCTGGGCCTAAATCAGCATAAGCTTTCATATTTTTCTGGTAGGCGCGTGCCTATAGTGGGCCTTTAACAGGCCTAAATATAATTTGGGCCCTCGGTAATAATAGGTCGTTTACATGTGTAATTATCTCGAGCCCATAAAAAACATGGGCCTTTAGTAGGTCAAAAGTAAGATTGGGCCCTGAGTGTGCCAAATAACCCACTCGTCTTAGCAGGCCAAAATGGTGGCCCATTTACAATGCGGATCGTCCACAGGCCGAAATTCAAACGGGCCGTAAATGCGCCGACCTACTACACGGGCCTTTAACAGGCCGGAAGTTCGGTCGGGCCTTATTAGTGTCATTTTTATGGGCCGTTAGTAGGCCCGATGTGGCGTTGGGCCACATATGGCCCATGGATTTCGTCCGATGTTAACAGGCTGAAAGTGGCCCAAATATGTAGTGGGCCTCTAACAGGCTGAATGTCAGACATGGCCGAATATGACCCATATCCTTCACGGTCATTTATGGGCCGAAAGTTTCAATGGCCTATAAATGGGCCCAAATGAAGTAGGACCTTTAACAGGCCGAAAACACACCGGGCCGTAATTCGGCCCAAATTCTTAGCGGACTCTTATCGGGCCAGAAGTGACCATGGGCCACAATGATGACAAGTTTAGGATGGGCCGTTGACGGGCCAATTTAACACTTGCCGTACGGGCCTTAACTGAGAATGTTGGGCCTTTAGCTGGGCCGGCCCATTATGGTCTGCAAAATCTTGTGGGCCTTTAGTTGGGCCGGCCCATTATGGCCCGCTAAATCTTGTGGGCCTTTAGTTGGGCCAGCCCATTTAATCTTTATGGGCCACTTTTGGGCCGGTCACGTGTCAACGTATCATAGGCGCATCTCGCCCATTGGATGAGTGACACCTGTGCCAACGCGGAGCTGACACGTGGTTCCATCACCCAATGAGAATTTTACACGTGGAAAATCGGCATTGGTCGTTGCTGTTAGGGGGTTATCGGATCCAAAACCGGACCCGATAGCTTAACGGCGTCCCGTTATGGTGGACGCCATGTGTCGGTCACCCTTGATGAAAGCACTTCTATGACGCGTGATTTATCATCATGGAAGTGGACACTTCCGTGATGATAATTTTGGAAATGTCATGCAACACTTCTACGACAGCACATGTATGACTATCTTGATTCTATCATAAAATTATCATGGATGTACATGCATGACAGAAAATGTGACCTACTATGACAAACACGTATCATCATGGAAGTGTCTTTTTTGTAGTGTAAGATAAACGATAATGATAAAGATGTGATAGTGATACGATACCGGGGCACCTCCCCCAAGCTTGGCGCAAGCCAAGGGGAGTGCCCATACCCGTGTACTCAAGTCTCTTTCTTCGAGGGTGGTGATGATAAAGTTGATGATGTGGGAAGCTTGTCCTCCGTCTTCCAAGGCATAGGCTCCCAATCATAGAAGGATGAACGAGTCTCCGGAATCCTGAAATCTGCAACTCAACTCATCCTCTTAAATCTGGACTCATACTCATAGTTTTGGTTTTGTAAGTCATAGTTCTATGCTTGGAGGTGCTCAATTCGCTCATCAAGCTTGCAGATGGCCTCTCCAATATTATCGTTGTCCATCTTGTGATCACGGTGAATTCCGTGATCATGGAGTAGATGGCGTTGAGTCCGCGTTCCACCTCCCTTGGTACTTGAAGATATGTTGCTCCACCTCCTCAAGCCTGGTCTCCACGCTTCCAGTCTTCTTTGGCCCTTCAACATCCCAGATCTGAAGCACCCCTCACGCATCTCAATGGTTTGAGGATGTTTCATCACCTCCGGAAGGTAGGAGTTGATGACCTTCTCAAAGAACTTGTCCTTGGATGAACTTGGAGACGTCATGGCGATCTAGATCTGTTAGAAAAATAGCTCGAAACAAGAACAAAGGATATTGTCGCGATACGGTGGTCAATACCTCTGGGAGTTTATATAATGAACTTTTATCGTGCAAAACAAGTAATCTGGGAGAAAATGGAGTCCGGACAGCACACGAGGGCACCACAAGCTCGGGAGGCGCGCCTAGGGGGTAGGGCGCTCTCCCTAGGCTTGTCGCCTACTCGTGCACTTCCCGGACTACTTATTATTTTCCTAATTTTTTAAATATTCCAAAACAGAGTAAAATTACTTTTTATGGAACTTTTGGAGTCGGTTTACTTACCGTATCACATACCTATTCCTTTTAGGGTTCTAGAGCGTTTCGAAAATTTCCCTTTATGTACTCCTTCGGTGTTATGAAATGAATAATGTTAGTCTTAATATTTATAGGCGTACTTGAGATATAATGCTTGATTCTTTTTCTATTCACCACCTTCGGGTTGGTGCCTTCGGCGTTTTTTATCTTGATAGCACCAGACCGATAAACTTCTTCGATAATGTAAGGCCCTTCCCATTTGGAGAGAAGTTTTCCTCAAAAAATCTTAAACGAGAATTGTATAGCAAGACTTGGTCAGCTAGTTTAAATTCCTGCTTTTGTATTCTTTTGGCGTACCATCTTTTGATCTTTGATTTAAACAGTTTAACATTTTTGTATGCTTGGGTTCTCCATTCATCAAGTGAGCTAATGTCAAATACCTCTTTTCACCGGCAAGTTTCAAATCATAGTTGAGCTCTTTAATTGCCCAATAAGCTTTATGTTCTAATTCGAGAGGTAAGTGGCATGATTTTCCATAAACCATTTTATATGGAGGCATACCCATAAGGTTCTTATAAGTAGTTCTATAAGCCCATAGTGCATCGTTAAGTTTCTTAGACCAATTCTTCCTAGATCTGTTGCCAGTCTTTTGCAGCATCAACTTTATTTCCCTATTACTTAATTCTAGTTGACCGCTAGACTGAGGATGATAAGGAGATGCAATTATATGGTTAACATCATATTTAGCAAAAAGTTTACAAAAAGAGCCATGTATGAAGTGTGAACCATCGTGTGTCATTAAATATCTAGGGACTCCAAACCTCGGGAAAATAACTTCTTTAAGCATTTTAATAGAAGTGTTGTGATCAACACTACTAGTTGGAATAGATTCTACCCACTTAGTGACATAATCAACAACAACTAAAATATGAGTATATCCATTGGAGGAAGGAAAAGGTCCCATATAATCAAATCCCCAAACATCAAATAGTTCAATAACAAGTGAATAGTTCATATGCATTTCCTGATGTCTACCAATATTACCAATTCTTTGACATTCATCGCAAGATGGAAGAAACTTACGTGCATCTTTGAAAAGAGTAGGCCAGTAGAAACCAGATTGTGTAACTTGTGTGTAGTTCTGTCTCCCGCATGGTGTCCTCTGTAAACCTCGGAGTGACACTTCTGTAAGATTTGTTCCTGTTCATGCTCGGGTATACAATGTCTAATAATACCATCTACTCCTTTATATAGATGCGGGTCATCCCAAAAGTAATGTCTCAAATCAAAGAAAAACTTTTTCTTTTGTTGGTACGTGAAACTAGGTGGTATTAATTTAGCAACAATATAATTAGCATAGTCTGCATACCAAGGAGTATTAGGAGAAGCATTTATGACAGCTAGTTGTTCATCTGGAAAACTATCATTAATAGGCAGTGGGTCATCAAGAACATTTTCCATCCTAGACAAGTTGTCAGCTATTGGGTTCTCAGCTCCCTTCCTATCAGTGATATGTAGATCGAAATCTTGTAGAAAAAGAACCCACCTAATGAGTCTAGGTTTAGCATATTTCTTTTCCATAAGGTATTTAATAGCAGCATGATCAGTGTGAACAATTACTTTAGAATCCACAATATAAAAACTGAATTTATCACAAGCAAACACAACTACTAAGAATTCCTTTTCAGTGGTAGCATAATTTCTTTGGGCACTGTCTAGAGTTTTTCTAGCATAATGGATTAATTCCTTATCAACTCTTTGTCCTAAAACAACACCAACAACATAATCACTAGCATCACACATAATTTCAAAAGGGTAGGTTGCAATCAGGTGGTTGAACAATAGGTGCGGAGATCAAGGCTTTCTTAAGTATTTTAAATGCTTATACACAATCATCATCAAAAACGAATGGGACGTCTTTTTGCAAGAGATTGTAAGAGGCTTAGAAATTTTAGAGAAGTCTTTAATAAAATCTCCTATAGAAACCAGCATGACCAAGGAAACTTCTTATACCTTTGATATCTTTAGGACATCGCATTTTCTCAATTGCATTAACTTTAGCTTTATCA
This sequence comes from Triticum aestivum, assembly GCF_018294505.1. Taxonomy (NCBI): domain Eukaryota; kingdom Viridiplantae; phylum Streptophyta; class Magnoliopsida; order Poales; family Poaceae; genus Triticum; species Triticum aestivum. The sequence goes on along the minus strand of NC_057799.1, from coordinate 158,533,108 downwards.
ACTTCAATACCTCTTTCAAAAATTTTTTGCCCCAAGACAATACCTTCGTTCACCATAAAGTGGCACCTCTCCCAATTCAAGACAAGATTAGTTTCTTCACATCTCCGCAAAACTCGATCAAGGTTGCTTAAGGAATCATCAAAAGAAGTTCCGTAGATGGAAACGTCATCCATGATGCCTCGTGTTCGGAGGCTAGTATTTTTCTCTTGGGGTATACGATTACAACCGGTGACGAACCCTTGCCATGGGGCTGAGGAGAGGCTTATATAGAGTGTGCCTCGTCCCATTAATGCCACATTACAAGGGAGTTGGATGAGCATGACTATGATAGTTACAGGTAATGACAGCCATAACTACACTTGATGTCGAACGTAAAGCCCTTCGACCATTCCGTTTCTCATGTCGCATCTACGCCTTCTCTGTCCGAGTGGTTCCGATGAGTCCGACTGGAGGGATGACGTCCGAGTCTTGTTGGAGTATCTGAGTGGATTCCTAGAGGTGCGCATCCGAATGCGCCTATGGTCTCGGGACCTTCCAATGATGGCATGAGGCCCTAGGTGGGCCTTAGATGTCATGTCTATGACCCTACCCTTGGTAGGTGACCCCATCAGTTGGTGCTAGGTCAAATAAGATGGCATCAATCTCTTCCCCACCACGACGATGTTTTTTTTCTAACGGCGCCGCTGAGCCGATGGTTTTGTGTGCTTGTCGTTCCTTCGTATTGATAGGCCTTATGGTTTCCTTTGTCTGGCGGTTGTCGTTTCCCATGGCGGCACCGATAAGTGAGACATATTGATCCTAGTACAAGGTTGGTGGCCCAACGGAACCATATTTTACGTCCTTCCCTGATAGAAACTGCGGATTGTGTCAGCTCTGGTTCTAGGTCGGCATGGGGAATATCCTCGGTCGACATGCCACGTCGTTAAGCGTCTAGTCTGCAGGTCTGGTCTTCGAATCATATCGCCTACAAGCCTATGGCACTAGCCTGGATTTGGTTTGCTGGTACTCCGCCTCTTCCCTCAGTGTGTGTTGGCATCGCTTGTGGTCTTATTTGTAATATTCTTTTATGTGGGGTCCTTTCGGCAAAGTTTCCTATACATATATCATGTCTTGGTCTCTCTGGAAGTATCCGCATGTATGTGTACAAACTGTACTTTGTTTTACTGATTAATATCAATGTTGAGGATACCGCTTATCATTAGTGTTCCGGTTGGCTGGGGATTAGAGATTAATCGAAAATCATGCGATTAATCAATTTTATGGGTCGGCTATTAATCAGGCATTTTTTTGCAAATCCCAGGTTCTAACACTAAAATATGCTATAAGCAACACAAAAACAACATTGCGCAGAAGTGTTACCTTGATTACTTGGCTTTAAATCCTTGTACAATGACAAACAAAATAGTACAACAATACATATTACATAACAAGTTCCAAAAAACACAAATAAACATTGTTCTTGCACACATAGTGCTAGGAATAGGCCCGATATATTAGTATATTCCCTACAAATCGCTTGTTAGAGTGATAAATCATCCCAACTCATAAATGGTGATGATAAAGCATAATCTTATCAGCCACCACCGAGTAGTGATAATTCGGACAATAAGTTGAATCAACCGATTTTTCCAAACAGTCATTCATATATATGTTTGTGTTAAAAAAAATCCCACGACGCACATCGATCGAATCGGATTAATAAACCACCAAGACTAATAATCAATCAAGCGAAGCAATGTGAGGGGGCGAAAGACTCAAACCATTAGATTTGATTACTTGCTTCCCTCGAACTCTATCCCCTACCCCCACCACCACCCGCGGGGCATCAAGAAGGGCATCCCGATCTCCGCCGCAGCTCCCCTCCTCCTCCCTCCTCTGCCCTCGCCGTCGCCAAAGGGCACGGCCGGCCGAAGCCCAACCGGTGCTGGCGCCGACAGGGCTCGACTTCTCTCTCGTTGTATGGTGGCATGGGCCGACCTCCTCGGGCCTGGGTGCGGTGCGGGCGCAGGTGAGGGAGTCCTAGACTAAGGGGTCCTCAGGCGTCCGGCCTGTTATCCATGGGTCGGACTAGTGGACTGTGAAGACACGAAGGCTGAAGACTGTACCTGTGTCCGGATAGGACTCTCCTTCGCGTGGAAGGCAAGCTTGGCGACCAACTATGAAGATTCCCTCTTATGTAACCGACTCTATGTAACCCTAGATTCTCCCCCCCGGTGTCTATATAAACCGGAGGGTTTAGTCCGGAAAGGACATACTCATTACCATAGTCATACAGGCTAGACTTCTAGGGTTTAGCCATCATGATCTCGTGGTATATCAACTCTTGTAATACTCATATTCATCAAGATCAATCAAGCAGGAAGTAGGGTATTACCTTCATAGAGAGGGCCCGAATCTGGGTAAACATCGTGTCCCCTGTCTCCTGTAACCATCGGCCTTAGACGCACAGTTCGGGACCCCCTACCCGAGATCCGTCGGTTTTGACACCGACATAGGTGCTTTCATTGAGGGTTCCACTGTGCCGTCGACGAAAGGTTCGATGGCCCCTTCGATCGTCTATAGCGACGCTATCCAAGGAGAAACCTTCCTCCCCGGACAGATTTTCGTATTCAGCGGCTTCGTACTGTGGGCCAACTCGCTTGGCCATCTGGAGCAGATCGATAGCTACGCCCCTGGCCACCAGGTCAGATTTGGAAGCTTGAACTACGTTGCGGATATCCACGGAGACCTGATCTTCAATGGATTTGAGACCGTGGTGATCGCTCCCCCTCGCTCCGACGAACATGACTTAAATCTGTCACCCGACCATATTCAGGAGATGGTTCCTGTAACTGCTACGGACTTAGATCCGGAGCAGGTCGCGCCATCCAAAGCCACAGAGTCCGTGGTGCTGGAGCCGCACACAGACTCAACACCTGGGAATATCTGCGTCAACGGAATTCCGGACTCGTTTCCGGCCATGAGTTCCGAACCGCGCACGCCTGCGGACACCGAGCTGGATCGGTCATCTATCTTCGAGTTCAGCGCTGCAGACGTCTTCTAACACTCGCCCTTGGGCGATGTTCTAAGTTCATTAAAAAAACCTGTCCTTGGCGGGGGACTCACAGCCGAACTATGTCCGGTTCGATATAGAGGCTGATGATGGAGAATTTCGCTTCCCACCCGCCACCCACTTCATAGCCATTGTCGAGGACTTAACCAACGTGCTTGATTATGGCTCCGAAGACATTGATGGTATGGACGACGATGCTGACAAGGAGCAAGGCCAAGACCCGCCATTCACGGGACGTTGGACGGCCACCTCTTCGTATGATGTGTACATAGTTGACACACCTAAAAAAGCTAGCGACGATGACAAAGAAGATCCAGTTGCGAATAAACCCTCTGAGACACAGTCCAAGCGCCGGCGCCCTAAACGCCGTTCTAAGCCACGTCGCTCAAAAGATAGCAACACCAGCACCGGAGAAAATAGTACTCCGGACGACGCCGAAAACAATGAAGACCCTGTTGGAGCAACATCCGAACAGGAGGAACAAGACAACGGGCAAGTTAACACTGATAAACAGGCCACGCCCAACGAACCGGATGACGATAGTTATCATCCACTCTCCGAGGATGAGGAGAGCCTCGGCAACGAGGATTTCATCATGCCTGAGGCACCCCTCGAGCAGGAGCGCTTCAAGCGCCAGCTAATAGCCACTGCAACAGGCCTGAAGAAGAAGCAGCAGCAGCTTCAAGCTGATCAAGACCTACTTGTTGACAGATGGAATGATGTCCTAGCAGCCGAAGAATACGGCCTCAAGCGTCCAGCCAAGAGTTACCCGAAGTGCCGACTGCTGCCTCAGTTCGATGAGGAGGCGCCGGAGCCCATACCTCCCTCGCGCAATGCGGAACGACCACCGCGTGGTCAGGATAGTGCGGCGGACCAACCACCCCGCGGTCGGGATAAAACGGCAACTCATGCCGAATAGCAGCCCGCCCCACCGCCTCACAAAAACAGAGACAAAACAGCTCGGGACTATACATACGACCTTCGGCAGGACCTGGCCAGTAGAGCAGGACACACCAGATCAATCTACGAATCGCAAGGACGCTTTTCGACTCGGGATGACGGCTACCTATTCGGACGTGACAAACCTAGTCACGCCAGGGCCGATAACCGCAGGCGGACTTCATCGGAGGTGCGTCACGACGCGGCCCGATATAGAGGCACCGCACACCCTCTTTGCTTCACAGATGAAGTACCAGATCATGAATTCCCTGAGGGGTTCAAGCCCGTCAATCTTGGATCATACGACGGAACAACCGATCCCGCAATATGGATCGAGGATTTTATTCTCCACATCCATATGGCCCATGGAGACGATCTCCACGCCATCAAATACCTCCCACTTAAACTAAAAGGGCCAGCTAGACACTGGCTAAACAGCCTGCCTGAAAATTCCATCGGCAGCTGGGAGGACTTGGAAGAAGCTTTTCTTGACAACTTCCAAGGCACTTATGTCCGGCCACCAGACGCCGATGACTTAAGTCATATAGTTCAACAACCTGGAGAATCAGCCAGAAAATTCTGGACTAGGTTCCTAACCAAAAAGAACCAGATCGTTGACTGTCCGGATGCCGAAGCCCTAGCGGCCTTCAAACACAGCTTCCGTGACGAATGGCTTGCCCGCCACCTCGGCCAAGAAAAGCTGAAATCCATGGCAGCCCTCACGGCACTCATGACCCACTTTTGCGCGGGTGAGGACAGCTGGCTGGCTCGTAGCAAAAACACAGCCTGCGAGGCAGGCCCCTCCGAGGCCAAAAACAGCACCGGCAAGCTCCGACGCAATAGACACAAACGCCGAAGCAATGGCGATAACACCGATGACACTGCAGTTCACGCCGGATTCAGTGGCTCCCAGTCCGGCCAGTGGAAGAAGCCTTATAAAAGGAACAGCAAGGGACCATCCAGCTTGGACCACATACTCGATCGTCCATGCCAGATACATGGCACCCCAGACAAACAAGCCAACCATACCAACAGAGATTGCCGGGTTTTCAGGCAAGCCAGCAAGTCAAATGCCGAGAGCTAGGAAATGGGATCGCAAAGCAAGGACGATGACGCAGAGCCCCGGCAGCCGAACACTTGGGGGCAGAAATTTCCCCCTCAAGTGAAAATGGTAAACATGATATATGCCACACATCCCCAAAAGGGAGCGCAGGCGCGCACTCAGTCCATGCGGTAGAGCCAGTCGTTCCAAAATTCAATCCGTGGTCGTCATTCCCGATTACCTTTGATTGTCGAGATCATCAGACTAGTATCCGTCATGGCGGTTCGGCCGCACTGGTCCTCGACCCAATCATTGATGGATTTCACCTGACACGAGTCCTAATGGACGGTGGTAGCAGCCTCAACCTGCTCTCTCAGGATACAATGCGCAAAATGGGCATTCATCCCGCACGAATCAAGCCCACAAAGACTAGCTTTAAAGGAGTCATACCAGGCGTAGAGGCCCGTTGTACGGGCTCAATCACGCTGGAGGTGGTTTTTGGTTCCCTGGACAACTTCTGAAGAGAAGAGCTAATCTTCGATATCGTCCCCTTCCGCAGCGGCTACCATGCACTGCTCGAACAAACCGCGTTTGCTAGATTCAACGCGGTGCCACACTACGCTTATCTCAAGCTCAAGATGCCCGGTCCACGCGGCGTCATAACAGTCAATGGAAACACGGAATGCTCCCTCCGTACAGAGGAGCACACAGCCACCCTAGCGGTAGAGGTACAAAGCGGCCTTCTCAAGCAGAACCATAATCCGGCTGCCGAGCCCTTGGACATCGTAGAGAGGGCCTGGACTACGCTGCAACAGGACAGCTCGGCTTGTCAAGAGCTCAATTAGCAATTCGACCTCCGTCCTAGCCCCAAGGAGGGAGTGGCATTCGTACCGCGCGCACATGACCACGCGCCCAGAATCCCATGAGTATGGACGTGATCCGCAGTGCGGCTCGACCGACCCCAGGATTCGCGTACCTTCATTTTTTTCAGGTTCTTCTTCTCTTTTCGAGTTTTCTTTCTGACAACCCGTCTGTCCGACACACCAAGGAGGCAAGGAGCTTTGGCGTACAAGGGAATCCCCAGGTGGCCTCTGCTAACGATTGCTATACCTGTTTTACATATCCGCACACAGCTCGCACTTGGTCTCGGCATGTTAAATAGCCTTTCTTGCTTATCGTATTACATATACAAGTACGCCTCGACGTATCAACTGCATTACAAATAAAGGGTAGCGTCAGCTTATTATTTGATTTTCCATTTTTCTTCCTCTGTATTTATTACTCATTGCAGACGTACACTCTAGTACGTATTACTGCGCCAGGGGCTTCATCACGCCCCGCATTACGGCAAACAAAAGTCCGAACACTTTTACAGTACAGTTCGTCACCCCGAGCTTATAGCATTATATGCATCGGCTCCGGATCATGTCTTTGGTCAATAGTTGGGTTGCCCGGCTCCTGTGCTTACTACCTTACGTTCCGCTTTATCGTCTAGGGTAGTAAAGGGAGAACTACTGCAATTGTGTCTAGGTTCTTCCAGACGAGCACCTCAGTAGAGAAAGCCAAAAACTGACTGTCATGATACGGCGAGAGCTGGTCAGCTGTTCGAGAGGTCTCAAATCCCTAGAGATTTTTTCCGCTTTATGCGAGGAATCGGTTTTTCTCCGATTAGGCGTGTATAGTGCCCCTAGTTCGGCCTTCCGAACACCAGGGGCTTCGCCGAAATTTTCATTGTCAAACTCCTATGGCTAAGTGAGGTAATAAAGGCCGTATAGTCTGATTGTCTTATTTGTTGCGCTAAACACCTTCTTTAAGGACCAGGATGTGGAGTAAAGAGTGTTTAGATTTATCCAGAACACCACCGTACTATCTATGTGGGGGCAGAAGCCGACGACTGGTCAACCCTCAAATTTTAATAAACGGCCGCACAGGAGGTAAAATTTCATTACAAGCATCATATTACATACCGATCTTGTTTCATATTACAGTACAACCCGGATGTTTTCACGGGAATATCACGTCCCTCGTACATTGCTCCGCCACAAGGCGGGATCCCTCCAGGACTCCGTCAAAATACAGCTCGGGTCGACGATGCTCCTTGCCCTCAGGTGGCCCCTCGGTCATCAACTTCTTGGCATCCATCTTCGTCCAGTGCGTCTTGACGCTCGTGAATGCCATCCGTGCACCTTCAATGTAGACCGATCGCTTCACGGCTTCGAGCCGCGGGCAGGCACTTACAAGCCGCTTCACAAGTCTGAAGTAGCTGCTGGGTATGGGCTCGGCAGGCCACGGCCGGACTATTACGTCCTTCCTGGCTAGCTCGGCCGACCGGTGCAGCTTGACCAGCTGTTTCAGCTGGTTGCTAAAGGGAGCCGAATGTTCTGGTCTAACATATTGAGACCAGAATAGTTTCTTCGTAGACATCCCCTCTTCGGCTCGATAAAACTCGGCAGCATCGGATATGCTGCGCGGCAGATCCATAAACGCCCCTGGAAAACCCAAATTCGGGTAACTACAAGGAATGTTTCCTTCGCATATTTGCTTCGTATAGCGAAAGACCTACCCGCTGCAATCTTCTCGGCCGCCCGAATCTCCTGGAGAGTGCTCTGGGCTTTGGCTCGGGCATCTCGCGTGCTCTGGCAGACCTTCGCAAGTTCGGACTCTTGCGTCCTAAAATCACGCTCCAAGGACTCGAGCTTCTCGACAGCGTCCTGGAGCTCCCGCTAGGCCTTGTTAACCAGGGCCTCGTGCTTCTCACGCGCGGCGCGTTCCTTGGCCGCTCTGTCCTCGGCCTCAGCTAACGCCTTCTTGAGGGTCACCACCTCGGTCATGGCCCCTAATAAAGTTCACGACACTTGAGCCCGAACGGACCATTCATCCTTATTAAATAAACACGCAGGTTACTGCATACCTTGGCTATCCTCCAGCTGCTTCTTCACGAGGTCGAGCTCTACCTCGGCCCGCTCTAGTTTCTTCTTTAGTCCGAAGACCTCTGCATTATGAGCGGTAGCAGCCCGCAGTGAGGCCTGCTTATTCACATAGACACCTCACGTTAGACTCATGTGAAAATTATTTTTGATCCTTTGTTCGGCTTTTTCTTTCCGAACACCGAACAGAGCATCAGGGGCTACTGTCTATGCTGTGATATTCTTCTTACAACTACATTACTCACCTCAAAGCCTGTTAGAAGGCTAGCGCAGGCTTTGGTCAGTCCGTTTTTGGCGGACTGAACCTTTTCAATCACCATACCCATATGGGCACGGTGCTCATCCACAATGGCAGCGCCTTGCAGCGCTTCCAGTAGATGATCCGGTGCCTCCGGTTGGACAGAGGTCACCGGCGGCACACCCCCTCTTTTCGGGAAAGGCTGTTCGCCGGACTCCGGAGCCGTATAGGTCTCCGGAACAGAATCCGGCTGAGGGCCGAATAGAACTCGGCCCGCATCATCCGTCTCCATAGGGGCTCTTTCCCCCATATGACCGGCGGCCCGGGAGTCATCCTGGGGCGCCACCCTGACGATCTCCGGAGCCTTCCCCCGGTCTGAGGAGGTCCTTCGGAACGCCTCCTCGTCATAACCCTTGGCCGAGGGAGAGTAAGCGGGCGGCGGTGACATGCTGGCCCTCTCCTTGGGGTCCAGCGAACCTTCTGATGAGGATCGTGGAGAACTGTCCCGAGCCGAAAAATATCAATATTACAAGGCTGAAAGGCCAGACGTTCGGGTGTGCATAAAGATTTTGATACTTATGATGCGGCCCGAGGCTTGGTCCGGGGAGGTCGCTCCGGACTGCTCTCGGCATCCCACGCGGAGTTATCCGCGAGGGATCCTTTCCCCCTCTCGGGCGCCTTCGCCTCCAGATTCGTGGAGGCCGCTCTCTTCTTCCTCCCCACCTCAGGTGGGGAGTCATCTTCCTCTTCCTCCTCCTCGTCATCGTCCTCGGCTGAAGAAGAGCGAGTCTCGTCTTCGGACATCATATCTGGAGCGCCTTTTTGGCGAGGACCCCTCAGCGGACGAAAAAGGGTCAGATCCGGGAAAAAAATTACAAGTAGGGTCAAATCGTGTTAAAATTTCGCATAATGGTCAGAACACCAAATTTGGCTGGTGATGGGGTGTGGTTTTGCCAGCTTCGACAGTAGCAACCGGGGTTTCGAAGGTAGCATGGAGTGGTGGTGGCGGCGTCCTGCTCATGGAGATGCAACAATGAACAGTGGGGTTGGGCGGGTGCCGGTGGTACGGGCCACACATGCAACGGGTACCGGCCACACGTGCAACGGGGACGACGCAAATCAAGGGTTCAATGTTCAGGTGGGCCAGACCGGTACCCCGGGGTGATCGAAGCTGGTGCTTTGGTAAGGAGAGGCCAGGCTTGCCCCGGGTTGTGCTCGCGGGTGGTGCTCGTGCTCCCTTCACGGGTACGGTGCTCGATGGTGGTAGTCTTTATACCCTTGCGAGGTGCGCGGATTGTCGTCGGTGTCCATGGACATGGCGTCATGTGAGCTCTCCTGGCCATGGGCTCAGGGCTTACTCGCTGGCGGGCGTCAGCAATCTCGGAGTCGTGTCCCCGCCCCCCACTCCACTGGGTATTGGTTGGGGACGTAGGTGTGGGTGCCTCCTACGATGGAGCCGCCTACCCAGACACGGGAACTGATGCCATGCTAGGAGTAGATCGAGTGTCGTCTCTCTTCCTACCATGGTTGGGTGCGGTGTGATGTTAGCGGTCGGCGGTATCTCGCGACAAGGATGTCGGGGCGGCAGCCCTGGATGGTGGTCCGCATGGTTGCTCTTCGGCGGGCAGAATTGAGATGGTGGTGGCTCTCCTTCCGGGTTGTGTGGGCAATGGGGGGGGGGTGTTGCGGCGAGTAGCTCAGACGTACCCTCTCTCGAAGGGGCGACGTCCTCCTGGTCAGCTGGGGATTAGTGAAGGAAATATTCTCTAGAGGCAATAATAAAGTTGTTATTTTATATTTCCTTATTCATGATAAATGTTTATTATTCATGCTAGAATTGTATTGATCGGAAACCTTAATACATGTGTGAATACATAAACAAACAACGTGTCCCTAGTAAGCCTATACTAGACTAGCTCTTTGATCAAAGATGGTTAAGGTTTCCTAACCATGGTCATGAGTTGTCATTTGATAACGGGATCACATCATTAGGAGAATGATGTGATGGACAAGACCCATCCGTTAGCTTAGCATAATGATCGTTAAGTTTTATTGCTATTGCTTTCTTCATGTCAAATACACATTCCTTCGACTATGATATTATGCAACTCCCAGATACCAGAGGAATGCCTTGTGTTCTATCAAACGTCACAACGTAATTGGGTGATCATAAAGATGCTCTACAGGTATCTCCGAAGGTGTTTGTTGAGTTGGCATAGATCGAGATTAGGATTTCTCACTCCGAGTATCGGAGAGGTATCTCGGGGCCCTCTTGGTAATACACATCATAATCTTGCAAGAAAACGACTAAGGAGTTAGTCACGAGGTGATGTATTATGGAACGAGTAAAGAGACTTGCCAGTAACGAGATTGAACTAGGTATGAAGATACCGACGATCAAATCTCGGGCAAGTAACATAATGATGGACAAAGGGAATTATGTATGTTGTCATAATGGTTCGACCGATAAAGATCTTCGTAGAATATGTAGGAGACAATATGGGAATCCAGGTTCCTCTATTGGTTATTGACTGGAGAGGTGTCTCGGTCATGTCTACAAAGTTCTCGAACCCGTAGGGTCCGCACGCTTAACATTTGATGACGATATAGTATTATATGACTTTTGTGATTTGGTGACCGAATGTTGTTCGGAGTCCCGGATGAGATCATGGACATGACGAGGAGTCTTGAAATGGTCGAGAGGTAAAGATTGATATATAGGAGGATAGTATTCGGACACCGGAAGTGTTCGGAGGGTACCGGGTACATATCGGGTCACCGGAAGGGGTTCCGGGCACCCCCGGCAAAAGATATGGGCCTTATGGGCCAAGAGAGGAAACGCACCAGCCACAATGGCTGGTGTGCCCCCCATATGGGCCGGCCAAGGTGGAGAAGGAAAGGGGAAGGAGGAAAGGAAAGAAAGGGAATAGGATTCCCACTTCCTTCTCTCTCCCCCTCATTCCTTCCCCCTCCAACATATATGGTAGGGGGCGCACGGCTTGGGAGGAGCCCAAGTAGGACTCAGTCCTACTTGGGGCGCCTCCTGGCCTCTCCCCTCCCCCTCCCACCTATATATATGTGGGAGGGGGCGCCTAGCACACTCAAGACAACTGTTTAGCCGTGTGCGGTGCCCCCCTCCACCGTTTACATCTCCGGTCATATTTACGTACTGCTTAGGCGAAGCCCTGCGTGGATCACTTCACCATCACCATGCCGTCGTGCTGACGGATCTCATCTACTACCTTGACGTCTTGCTGGATCAAGAAGGCGATGGACGTCACCAAGCTGAACGTGTGCAGAACGCGGAGGTGTCGTGCGTTCGGTACTTGATCGGTTCAAGCACGAAGAAGTTCGACTACATCAACCGTGTTGAGAAACGCTTCCGCTTACGGTCTACGAGGGTACGTAGACACACTCTCCCCCTCGTTGCTATACATCTCCATGGATAGATCATTGCGTGTACGTAGAAATTTTTTGTTTTCCATGCAACGATTCCCAACAGTGGCATCTGAGCCAGGTCTATGCGTAGATGATATGCATCAGAAGAACACAAAGAGTTGTGGGCGGTGATAGTCATACTGCTTACCACCAACATCTTATTTTGATTCGGCGGTATTGTGGGATGAAGCGGCCCGGACCAACCTTACATGTCCACGCACATGAGACCGGTTCCACTGACAGACATGCAACTAGTTTTGCATATAGGTGGCTGGCGGGTGTCTGTTTCTCCTACTTTAGTTAAATCGAATTTGACTGTGGCCGGTCCTTGAAGAAGGTTAAAACAGAAAACTTGACGAAACACCGTTGTGGTTTTATGCGTAGGTAAGAACGGTTCTTGCTAGAAGCCCATAGCAGCCACGTAAAACTTGCAACAACAAAGTAGAGGACGCCTAACTTGTTTTTGCAGGGCATGTTGTGATGTGATATGGTCAAGACATGGTGAGATAAACGTTATTGTATGAGAGGATTATGGTTTGTAAGTTATCGGCAACCGACAGGAGCCTTATGGTTGTCTCTTTATTGTATGAAATGCAAACGCCATGTAATTACTTTACTTTATCACTATGCGTTAGCGATAGTTGTAGAAGCAATAGTTGGCGAGATGACCACAACGCTATGATGGAGATCAACAAGCCGGTGATGATGGAGATCATGACGATGCTTAGTGATGATGATGGCCATATCATGTCACATATTTTGATTGCATGTGATGTTTATCTTTTTGCATCTTATTTTGCTTAGTACGGCGGTAGCATTATAAGATGATCCCTTCACTAAATTTCAAGGGAAAAGTGTTCTCCCTAAGTATGCACCGTTGCTACAGTTCGTCATGTTGAGACACCATGTGATGATCGGGTGTGATAGACTCTACGTTCACATACAATGGGTGCAAGCCAGTTTTGCACATGCAGAATACTTGGGTTAAACTTGACGAGTCTAGCATGTACAGACATGGCCTCGGAACACTGGAGACTGAAAGGTCGAACGTGAATCATATAGTAGATATGATCAACATAGAGATGTTCACCATTGATGACTACCCCATCTCACGTGATGATCGAACATGGGTTAGTTGATTTGGATCACTTATCACTTAGATAACTTGAGGGGTGTCTATTTAAGTGGGACTTCTTTAGTAATATGATTAATTGAACTTAATTTATCATGAACTTAGTCCTGATAGTATTTGCATATCTATGTTGCAGATCAATGGCCCGTACTACCGTTCCCTTGAATTTTAATGTGTTCCTAGAGAAAGCTAAGTTGAAAGATGATCGTAGCAACTATACGAACTGGGTCCGTAACTTGAGTATTATCCTCATAGCTGCACAGAAGAATTATTTCCTTGATTCACCGCAAGGCGAAAGCCTTCTGCTGCAGCAGATGCTGATGTTTTGAACGTCTGGCAAGCTCGATCTAATGACTACTTGATAGTTCAGTGTGCCATGCTTTATGGCTTAGAACCGGGACTACAAAGAAATTTTGAATGGCATGGAGCATATGATATGTTCCAAGAGTTGGAGTTACTATTTCAAGCAAATGCCCGGGTTGAGAGATATGAAGTCTCCAACAAGTTCTATAGCTGCAAGATGGAGGAGAACAGTTATGTGAGTGAACACATACTCAAAATGTTTGGGTATTATAATGTGACACCCGGATAATTAAGCTACAGTGATCCCCCCGCCAATGAGACCAGGTCACCTCCGTTACTGTCGCTAATCTCGCGTTAATTCAAAACGTTTCGAATTCAAATTTGGATTATTAACAAACATTAAAACTTTTCAAACATCAAAACTAAATGTTCGGTATGTGGCATATTTACATATACTAAATTAGGTACCACCTTGGTATTTTACTAAAACTAAAGTATACTGAAAATTAGAGAAAACAAAAAAGAAAAAGAAAAAAATAAAAGAAGACAAAACAAACGAAAACAAAAGAGAAAAAGGAAACCCCCCTTTCCCCTGGGCCTTGGCCCAGACAACACCCAGGCCGGCCCACCCTAACCCTCTGGCCTATATGGCCCCGTTACCCCCCACACCGGTCAAACCCTAACCCCCCACGCACCCACTCCCCCCCGCACGATCCCCTCGCTCCTCCCCCTGACCGGATCTAGA